>NW_010973177.1:3221784-3228306 GCF_000737465.1 Haliaeetus leucocephalus | reverse complement strand
CCCCCCCCGCTGCCCCAAATCCCCATCTAGGCCCATGCGGTTTGGCTCCCATCCGCAGCGGTTTTGCTGGGCTGGGTGCAGGACTTGGCCCTGTCCTTGCAGCACGAAGGGAAAGAAGCCCAGGCAGAGCTGGCCTTTGGGATGTGGCCACTGGGTCCCACCCCAGGAGCGCCAGCGGCACCCATGGGTGCTGAGCCTCCCAGCACCCTCAGCCACGGGAGACTGGGGACGGCTGGGGGTGCCACCATGGTGTTACCTCTTGGCCAAGACCCCTCTTTGGGGCAGATTTGGGTCCCCGTTGCCTTCAGGAAGTGGCACGACAGGCAGCATCTACTAAAAATGATAAAGAGTAAGGAAAACCACCCCAAAAAATCCCAAGAGCAAGAAAGATTTGGGTTCCCAGCTTTATACAACCCCCCAGGGCTGGTCTCACCTTTCCCCACCATCGCTTACCAAACTGGTCCCCTCCAGACACCGATGGGCAGGATCAGTCCCCTGGTTATTCCACCATCATCCCCCAAATTTGGGGTACCATTACCCCAATCCCCTTCCCTACCCCCTCAATGGATCTCTTACCCTGGTGGGGTCCCTGCTCTGGGCTCTCTCCGGGCTGGGATCTGACCACGGAGTGGGGGACAGCTCGTCCTTTATAATGTCCCCGAGGGAGGTGGCACCTCCGAGGAGGTGGAGCTCCTCCACGCCAGCAGGACCCATCCTGCCCGTGTCAGCTCCCCGCACCTCGAAAGGGGGTGCAGGATTAACCCAGCGCCTGGTCCCCGCGATGAGCATCTTATCCCAGCCCTGGGGAGGTGGGCGACCCAAGATCACCCCAAAATAATTGGGAAAGGGGCAACGCCAGCACAGATGCGTGACTGACTTTAAGCTGGACATGCATGGGATGGAGAAACTGGGGTGTTAAGCCCAGCCCGTCCCAGGATGCAGGATGTGACCCCCAACATCTCCTGCAGCAATGAGGACACGAGGCTGAGCTGGGATGATGCTCCAGGCTGACAGGAGCCTCCGCATCTGGGCATCGAGGTCCTAAAAAGCACCAGGAGCTGATAACTGGGGGTTTTTTTATCCACACTTATCTCCCCAAGACGCATCCCAACCCTGCCTGTGGGGGTCCGGGCACCCCCAGACCAGCTGTAGGGGCTCTGGGATGGCGATTTTCCCCTCCACCCCACACCGCAGCGGGACGGCAGCCGGGGTTGAGCAGCTGGGATGTCACACAGCAGATGCTGAGCCCCGTTTCCCACCCAGTAACACAGACCCCAGCACTTGGCTTGTCCCCACCAGGGACCAGGACTCACAGGCTGCCCAACCCCAGGTGGGTGACACGGACCCGGCTGCCCTCCCTGCCGGCCACGCTAAGTGGCAGATTTCGAAGCAAGGCAGAGGGGACAAGAAGAGGTCACGTCTTTCGGGCCCTGGGCTGCCTAATTCCCAATTAAGTAGGCGCAGGGAGGGACCGAGGTAATGGTCTCGATAGACGTAAGATTTGTCCGCAGCAGAGGAATTTATTCAAGGCAGGAAGCTCTTAATTGCGGTAACGAAGGCAAGGGGTCAGGGTGAGCAGGACTCTGCATGATTGCATCAGCCTTCGGCCCCATCCTCTGTGCCATTTCTCTGGGGGGGTCCTTCACCTGCTGATGACATACATGGTCCACGGCATCACATTCAAGCCCCCATGTGCAGCTCCAGGGCAAAAGCAATGGGGAAATTTGGGTTTTCAGGCCTTTGCCGATGAGGTTTGGTGTTTTCAGGACGCCTCGGTGCTGTTAGACAAAAGCAGGCGAGGATGGGCTCTGTGTCACCAGCATCCCAGAGCAGGACAAGCCCAGCACTGAGCATCCCCCAAAGGCCAGGCAGAGATGCGTGGAAAGGAGCAACGTGGCGTTTCCCACCCCAGGTGCTCCTGGAGGACAATACTGGTTTGGTTTCCCCCCCCCACCAGATGGGATTTGAAGCCAAGGGACACACAAAGCCCCTGCTCACCTCACTCCCGGGAGGACACGTCCCACCTGGCCACAGAGATGCCTGCCTTCATCCCTACCCAACCCACGTCGGTGAGGTGGGACAAGCCACAGCTCGGCAGCCCTAAGGGGTTGGCAGAGAAGGGACCCCAGCCCCAAACAGCATCCGCAGCCTCCACACGTTTCCTCTTTCCCGCCATCGGAGTCATCACCAAGGAGAAAACCAACACCTTGGCCTTGACCTCACGTCCTCGACCTCTGGCTATTAGCAGAGCCCTTCGGTGTGGAAAGCAATGCCTTATGGTTTTTAAGGGAAATGGGTGACGCCGGTGCTGGCATGCATAAGCAGGAGCCAGCACTATATATACACGACCGCTCGCCGGGATGAGAAGCCGAAAAATCTCCGGACCCCACAGCCATGCCCTGCAAAGCGCTCGCCGTCTGCCTCCTGGGGCTCCTGGCTCTCTCCTCCGCTTGCTACATCCAGAACTGCCCCATCGGGGGCAAACGCGCCGTCCTGGACATGGACATCAGGAAGGTACGTCCCTGCGGGCCGGGAGACCTCCTAACCCCCTCCTTCCCTTCTCCCAGCCTTCCTGGGGCTTCCGCAGGGAAGATGCTGGCAGGAGGGAGGAAAGGACCATGGGAAAGGTTCAACCTGACCCCAGATGTTTTCTCTACTAACTCTCCCCACACCTTTCTTCCCTGAGCAGTGCATGCCCTGCGGTCCCAGGAACAAGGGCCACTGCTTCGGTCCCAACATCTGCTGCGGAGAAGAGCTGGGCTGTTACATCGGCACCTCCGAAACCCTGCGGTGCCAGGAAGAAAACTTCTTGCCGACACCCTGCGAGTCGGGACACAAACCCTGTGGAGGCAGCGGAGGGAGCTGTGCGGCCCCCGGCATCTGCTGCAGCAGTGGTGAGGGCAGCGCCGGGTCCGCGTCTCTTTTGGGACCCTTATCACGGGGGTCCTCACACACATGAGGGGGAATTCAGAGTTATGGTATAGAAGTGGGAGAAGGGACGTTCACCAAGGGACTTTCTTTGTCCCATCCATCTGTCCGTCCATCTCCCCAACAGCCAGGGCCAGCACACTCAGGGTAGACTTGATCCTGACCCCAGGGAAGACGCTAACAGACCGTGAGGTTTCAAGGAAAGGGAGAAAGCAGAGAGCAACCAAATTGAGGGGACTGAGCAAGCGGTAGGATTCCTGCGGCGCACAGCAGCCCATGCCCCCTCCTGCTTTCACGATGGTTTTCCAAAAATCCCAGCCTCCTCCCTAAGTTAGACGCTACCAGAGATCCTGCTACAAATGCTGGGGAGCTACAGGGCACCAAGTGAACACGATCTCGCTCGATGTGATTAAAAAACAGCAGGGGGGGGTTCTCCGAGGGCTGGTTTGTGCCATCTTATTTCACGCGGTGCTTTCCCCTTTCTCTCCCCACACAGAGGGCTGTGTGGTTGACTCATCCTGCGACCAAGAAATGCTGTTTGCGTAGACCACCCGGGAGAGAAGAACCTGCAGGATCCCTTATCTATCGAGCTGTACCAGCCTCACATCAGGCCAAGAACAGACAAGTCAAGCTCTGTGACTCAGATTTAAGTGATGATCTTAATTAGAAATAAAGCTTGTACAGAAAAAAAAAAGTCTTGAGTTTTTTGTGCGCTTGCCTGCTTTAGGTGCAGTCTCAGGAGGGCTGGCTGGAGAGAAAAAAGCTATTTTTAGGAAAGCATAAATAAAAAATAAGGATTTAAGGTTAATTCCTGCAGCTGGTGTCTTATCCGAGTGAGGGAGGGCAGAGGGACCTGTGGTCAGTCCGCCTGGGTTCTGCTGAACCACAGCAAACTCCAGGCTGGTGTTGGGCAGCCCCAAACCAGCGGGTTTGGGGCAAAGCTGAGAGAGCAGCTTGGTCTGCAAGACCACAGTAAGCCAGAAGCACCAAAGAGGACCCAGAGTAACTACAGAATTATCTACAACTTAAGCCCCAGGGGATGAGTAAAATAAGGCTGAAGGGGGGAATAGAAAAGGAGACACATAAAGCCACTATCATTTAGGCATCCTCTGCACATTTGCTCATTTAGCCACACCAACAGATGTGCAAAGGAGGGTTTAAAGTGTGAACAGGAAAGATGGGTCCCTCCACCACGGCAGAAACCAGAGGAACAACAAATTCTTTCCCCCAACAACAAAAAGCGGAGGGTCAGCATTTCCTACAAAGCCATTCAGACCTCGTTTTCTTTCAAAAGCATCTAGAGGGGTCGACATGCAAACAGGGCCAGGGCTACAACGGGGAGCTCAGAGCCAGCATCTGCCTGGGACCATTCCTGCTTTCCCCCCACTACATGCTTTGTGTGAAAGCAGGAGGGATCCAAACACGTGGGAGGTGGAATCGCAGAGAGTCAGAGCAAGAGGCACAGGAACACCAGCAGCTTCGCCGCCGCCTCGCAGGGCTGAGACAGACTGCTGGTGCCTCTGCTGCTGCCTCTGCTGCTTGTGGCAAGCCCAAGTTTCTCCCTCACCCTCCTTCCCGCAAGCACTAACCCTTCAGAAGAACCACAGCCAGACGTGCAGGCTTTCTCCAACAATTCTGTGGGCCATTTATACATTAAAAGAAAGAAACCAGTTCGTAAGCAGAGCCTCTGGGCAGAAACCAGGCCAGCACCGCTAAGACAACACCGTCCGTTTGACAATCCGCCCCTCCTTGTCGATGGCGAAGTTGTAGTTGCGAGGGTTGTCCAGGCACTCCTCGATCCGCGCGTCCAGGTTCTCTGGAGTGATGAACGTTTTGGCTTCCTCCTGAACGAAGAAGTACTGGCTCTTAATGCACGTTAGCGAACGAGTCACTATGGGCAACGCAGGAGCTGCTGGTGCCCACAGAGCTCATGGATCTCCAAGAGACCCTGAGATGGCACCAGCATCGCCAGGATCTCAGCAG
Source organism: Haliaeetus leucocephalus (assembly GCF_000737465.1). Lineage (NCBI taxonomy): Eukaryota > Metazoa > Chordata > Aves > Accipitriformes > Accipitridae > Haliaeetus > Haliaeetus leucocephalus. Next base: position 3,223,395 of record NW_010973177.1, on the reverse strand, counting down.
AAGCCAAGTCCAGAATGAGGAAACCTTTATTCTCTCACTCAGGATTATTCCACCCTGTTTTCAGAGCTCTCACTCAACCTCTATCCCATCCACATGCTGTCAACACTCCTGGAAGGTGCTAACACTTGTGTTCCCAGCTACCAACACAAAAAAAATCTCAGGAAAATAAGCCTACGGCTTCCACATTGCTCCCACAGGCTGCCATCAAATCCCTGCTGGCAGCGTTCCTCCCAGGAGGCACCAGCGGCTCTTACCTGCAGCTGGAGAACTTCCTTCTCCTTCTCTTTCAGGAAAGCCTCCACTAGCCTGGCCTTGTTCTCAGCAGCCTGTAACTTCCGCCTCTTCCGTTCTTCCTCTTCTTTCCTAATTCGTTCCTCTCTGCCATACGGAAAGAAAAACAAAACAACAAGGCTTTGGTGAATGCTCACACTCTGCCGGGTGGCACTTTGGTGAGACACACTAATCCCTTGGGATGCAAAGCCACCAAGTTTGCAAGTTTGAGCACAGACAGAACAAACGGGAAGGAGCAGAGCGGTGGCACCGGGGAAGAGAGCCCCTGCTGTCCCCAGTGTGGGGACGAAAAGAATTCCCCTCCTGGGAGAGAAAAATTAACACAAAAGCTTTCAAACAGACCGGCACTGACAGGCGTGCTGTGGACCTGAGACCTAGCAGGGTTTAGGAGCTCCAAGTCGGAGCACGCGATTCTTCCAGCAGGACCTGGATGTGGAAGCTCGAGTGCTTTGTGATGGGCCAAGGGACAGCTGGTGGGGACGGGACAGCCGGGCTTTTCCTTTTAACCTTCTCCCACTTTTGAGATTCAGCAGATGCTGATTTTCTTGGAACCACTGACACGCTTCCCATGTCTGACCAGAGGATGGCTCCCTGGGAGCGGCGAGGAGGGAACGTGGAGAAACTTAGCGGGAAGTCATCCAGAGTTCCAGAGCTCGGTGACTTACACCTCAGCAGCGGGAGGGGCTGGAAACATGACCTCTGGGCATGCAGATTTATTTTAAAAAGGTCAAAATTTAGGTCAAGTGTCTCTGTAAAAATTAAGCCTGACTCTAACCGACCCGGGTGTTGAATGTAGTTCTGCGCAAGTAAAAGTCAAAGCCACGAAGGGAAGCAGCCCCCTCCCGACTTTGTGTGGGGCCAGGCTGACCTGCGTGCCCGCTGCCGGGCATTCTCTGCCTCGTTCCAGGCCATCAGGCGCTGGTGCTCCTCTGTCAGCTCCGCTGAGTCTTCCTGGGACAGCAGCACTTCCCGCTTCTTCTGCAGCACCTCAGCCCTGAACTCGGCCCTACCGAGGGGAGGCCACTGAGCTCTTGCCCGGGGCTGGGCGCCTAGGAGGTTCTCCCAAACCTGCCCCATAACAGAGCCAGCCCCACCACCCTCACCCTCCCCTGCCCCACCGCAGTCCCAGTCCCACTGCCCTAGCCCTTCCCTACCACACAGTAACCTGGGGTCTAGCCGCCCCTGCTCCAAAATGGCCCCAGACCCATAACCCCTCCCTGCCCCACAGCCAGCCACAAGCCCCACAGACCCACATCTAGCCCCCCAACCCACCTCTGCACCACAACAGCCCCAAATGGCCACAAGTCCAACCCTCCCCTG
>NW_010973177.1:3216118-3217799 GCF_000737465.1 Haliaeetus leucocephalus | reverse complement strand
TGGAGATGTTGGAGGGGATGAGCACCCATGGGTGCTCTTTGGGGTGGGTTGGGGGATGTTGGAGGGAATGAGCACCCGTGGGTGTTCTTTGGGGTGTGTTGGGGTTGGAGATGTTGGAGGGGATGAGCACCCATGGGTGCTGCCTGGGGTGGGTTGGGTTGGGAGATGTTGGAGGGGATGAGCACCCACGGGTGCTCTTTGGGGTGGGTTTGGAGATGTTGGAGGGGATGAGCACCCACGGGTGCTCTTTGGGGTGGGTTTTGGGATGGAGATGCAGAGGGGATGAGCACCCATGGGTGCTCTTTGGGGTGGGATTGGGGCTGGAGATGCCAGAGGGGCTGAGCACCCATGGGTGCTGCCTGGGGTGGGATTGGGGATGTTGGAGGGAATGAGCACCCGTGGGTGCTCTTTGGGGTGGGATTGGGGCTGGAGATGCCAGAGGGGCTGAGCACCCATGGGTGCTGCCTGGGGTTTGGGTCCACCATGGACAGACCCCCCGGGGGTGCCATTAGGGTCCTATTTGGGGCGAACAGGACCCACCCACCCACTTACCCCAGGGTCCCCGTGTGCCCCCAGCACCCCCCCACCCAGCACCCCGCCACCGGGGCAGCCTCACCTGGCCGGGCGGGTGACGGTGGCGGCGGTGGCCGGCTGGAGCGGTGGCCGGACCGTGCTGGGCACCGCTATTTGTAGGGATCGGCCACGGTGACGTCGGCCACCGCTCCCACGGGGGACCGTGACCATGCTGATGGCGTTGGCCTCCCCATGCCGGCGCCTCCTTCCTCCTAAATCCCCTTGGCAATGCGGGACAGCACCCTGACACCCCTTTTTTTCTTTTTTTTTTTGGGGGGGGGGTGTCTGCCCTGCTGACCCCGCTCTGGCTTGTCACCCAGGGCTGGGGAGGGTGGGGGGTCTGGGGAACCCCCGGGAATGGGCTCATTTCTCGACGCAGCTCCCGATGGCTCGGAAAGGGCCGGATCTGGATCCAGCCCAGAGGGTCCCCAGCCCATGGACAAGACGCCCAGGAGCTGCTTTGCAGCCCCCAGGGGGATGCTCTTGGTGAAGGGGGGGCCGGGAGGGGAGCAATTCTCTGTGCCTCAGTTTCCCCACCCAGCCCCAGCCCCAAATTTCACCGGTTCTTCCCTCATTTCAGGTTTATTGCTTCCGAATCGGAGCCGGATGCTGGCAATGGCCACGCAAACCAAAGCCCCCGGCTCCGGGGGATGCGACGGAGTCCGGGAAAGGGATTTAGGCAGGATCTGGCCCCAGATTATCTCCAGCAGCTGCTTGTGCCTCTGCTATTTGCAGTCAGATGCGGCAGGATTGGGCCACGGCAGACGCCGCAGTGAGAGGTCGGGGCAGCTCCCCAGCCCCCGAAATTCCTCCGTCCCCGCAGCGATTGTGGGAAGGAAGGAAAAAAGGGGCAAAAACCTCATTAATATTATCGGGGAGCAGCCAGCGCCCAGCGGGCGGAGGCACTTGGGGTGGTCCGTGTCCATATCCGCCACCCCCCGCCCCAGTCCTGGGAAATCCTACCTGGATGGAAAAACTAAGCTGGAAAACTCGGATACCCCGACTCAGGGCATGCCTTTTCCCATGATTTGCTAGATTTCAACCCCATGTCCCTAGAGTATTCCCTTGGCTGGGCAGGGGGGCCACCCCCCCCCCCCCACACCCCCCC
>NW_010973177.1:3085305-3216108 GCF_000737465.1 Haliaeetus leucocephalus | reverse complement strand
GAAGCCCCCCCCCCCCCCCCAACCACCGCCCGGGGTGCCCAGCCAAATCCTTGGGGTGAAATCTCCGCTCCGAACCCAGTTCTCCCAGTGCCTCCAGGGGGGATGGAGCTCCCCCACTTAACCAGGGCATGGTGCCCCCAACTGCAGGAGGACCAAGGAAGGCATCTCACCAGACACCTCTTTATAACAAAAAAACCTATTAAAATCAAGCATATTAACCTATTTTTTTTTTAATATTGAAGTGCTGCACCCCTGGGTCCTCAGGACTTCTCTCTACCCTTAGGACTTTTCTTGACCCTTTGGACTCTTCTTGTGCCCTGGCCCACCACCAGTGTTAGGGTTTCCTTACACATTTCTTCTTCTGGGAGGGGAATGATAAAAATCGGCAGTTATTTTTTGCCTCCTTTGATAAACCAAATTCATCTCCAGGATGGAACCTCCAGAGGAAAAAAAAAGGAAAAACCTCTAAACTTGTCTGGAGGGCGGCAAGAGCATCCCCCAGGCTGGAGAAAGGTCTCCCTCAGCTTTAAAAACCTGCGAGTGCTTTACCAGTGACCGTTTGGAGACCTTCTTGAGGTCTTAAACTGCAAGAGGGTAGGTTGAGATTGGACACGAGGAAGAAATTCTTTATGATGAGGGTGGTGAGACAGTGGAGGAGGTTGCCCAGAGAGGTTGTGGCTGCCCCATCCCTGGCAGTGTTCAAGGCCAGGTTGGATGGGGCTTTGAGCAGCCTGGTCTAGTGGAAGGTGTCCCTGCCCATGGCAGGGGGGTTGGAACTAGGTGATCTTTCAGGTCCCTTCCAACCCAAACCATTCTGTGATTCTATGATCTCTTGAGACTCTAGGAGAAATAATCTGAAATCTCCTCTGGCATCTAGGGATGGAGGTCCCCTGGTCCAAGGATGGAGGCAAAAACCTGCAGCACGTTGTCAATTCGAGACTGCTCAAAAATTTCTCTTTCGCTGCTGTTATAGACCAAGAAGAGGGAAGGGTCTGGGTGGCACTTGGGAAGAGACACAACGGGTGAGAACACGGAGCTCGGACCACGCGGAGCCGCTTTATTCTCCAGCCAGAGCCCCCAGACCCCATGCAGCAGCATCCCTCGCTGCTGGGAGCCCACCGGTACCGATCCTCCTGGAAGGGACCAGCGGGGACGGCAGGGCCACTGCGAGCATCCTTGGCTTGGGGATGCAGGGGTCCTGCTCTGACCCTGATCCCCGCGGCAGGTCTAAAATCTGGCACCAAACACACGGACGTTTCCTTCAGGGAGCAAAAACCCTTTTGTTTTTCTGGGGTTTGTTTTTTGGGTTGAAATCCCAACGGTCGCTGCAATGGTCATTAGAGTTTCCAAACCAGCAGCACGTGGTGGCCTGACCCTGAAGGAGGAAACTTTTCTGCTTTTGATACAAAAATTGGGGTATTTATATATATACACACACACAGAATAAGCTTTTTTTTTTTTCTCCTTTTTTTTTTAAAGAGCTGACCAGCAGAAAAATGTGAAACCATTTCCCTGCAGGTTGGAAAAAGCTTGTGCTTGTGGGGTTTTTTTCAGATGAGATCCAGGATATCTTTTTCTTCTTTTTTTTTTTTTTTTAAAAAGGCTTTACTCCCTCAAGAAAAAAAAAAAAAGGATTTACAAACAAAATAACAGCCTGTATCAACTCTCCAGAAGAGAGATGGTATGACAATATTAATCCAAACATCACGCTATTTAATTCCCCAATAAAACATTGGAAAAAAAGGAGCCAACAGTATCTGCACTAACACTTTGCTACATATAAAATCTCCAGCTAATATGAAGCTTATGGTACCAACCTCTAAAACAGTTAAGATATATACACATATTTTTTTGGGGGGTATATTAACAAACAGAATATTACAAAATATTAAAGAAGGCAACTCTTCTGTCGTTTGTTTCGGGACATGGATTTTTTTTTTCTTCACTTGAAGTTGGCGTAGTCTGAGAAGGCGTCGATATATTCCTGCACCACCTTGTAGCAGAATTCGTACTGTTCCTGCGGGATTCGGGGAGAACACAGTGTTAGACCAAGAAAATCCACACACAAGACACAATTTGATGCTTCGTGGTCTGCGGCAAGCTGGGACCAGGCATGGTCAGGTGTCCTCAGCCCAGACCGAGGGCAGGAACTGGATTCTCACCCGTGAGCAGGTCCCATCTCCTTTGTGCCCCCAAAAACCAGGCTGCCCCCCCCTCCTTGCTGGGGTGCCATCACCAGAAGAAACTCTGCTTCCCCCTTCCTCTCTGAGGTCCTATTTTGACCCCAAAAGACTTTTTTTGTAAATCCCTGAGCATCCTTGCAAACCCCTCTTGCGAGACCTCATCTAGTCCTGCCTGCTCCTCCCCGCCCTGCCACACTGCACGCCCAAGCCCATCCCACAGCTGCTCTGGGACAGGTTTCCAGGTTCCTGGAACCCCTAAATACGTGGGCTGTGGCTGAGGATGTCTCCAAGGAGGCTCCTACAGCTTGTGTCAGTGTTCAAAAGGGGCTCAATGCCTTCAGCCAGTCAAGCTCCACTCTTCCAGATGACTTAACAAGAGGAAGGGGAGATACATCCTGACCCACCTCCATCCCTTATCTTTCACAGAGAGAGAAAACCTTCAACCGAGGAAGTTTTTGCTCAACATTGAGTCCCCAGCCCATTCTTGCTGAGGTCTGGGGTGGCAGGAGGAGCGTGGGGTGGGCTCAGCTGTGCTTACCAGTGTCTGCACCATATGCGGCCTCTGTAGTCTTAAACTCTTCACTGTCTGAAAGACGTCGAGAATCCCTTCTGCCTTCACCCTTTCCAGGACAGTGCTCAGCGCACAGAAGGTGCCTGTTCTTCCTGCTCCAGCACTGGCAAAGAGAAACCAGAAGGTAAAGGAAAACGTCCGTCCTGACCATCTTGGTTTTGCTCCAGGGACAATCCACAGGGGAACCACCGGAGAACTGGAGGAGCCACTGGACCTGTCCCAGCCTCACCCAGTTTCGCTAGGACATGCACTACAAGACTGAAGCCTCTTTGCTTAGGCAAGCAGGAAAACCCCGTACCACGTCTGCCCGGGTTGCTCCTGCTCAGCCCAAGTCTTCTGAGGGACCTTTGACCATCTCCCAAGCGCCTTGTAGAGCAAGTCCCCTTGGAGGGGTGGCCAACCCCTGCTCCATGCGGGCTTTACCTGCAGTGCACAGTGATCGGGTGGTTGCCAGACTGCTGTTGCTGCTTCTGCACAGCTGCGATGATGTTGATCATTCCCTTCCCGTCCCCGGGGATCCCAACTTCTGGCCAGCCGTGGAAATGAAACTGCCGAATCTGTCGGCTCTTGTTTTCCTGGTGGAAGAGCACAGCTCGAGGTCAGTAAGTTGGTGGGAGACCCGTACCAAGAAACCCACCAGCTCAGGGCTTTGGGAAAACCAGCGGCTTAGGAAAGCTGTCTGCTTGTGGAGGGGAGGCATTCCTGTGACACGGAGGAGGGCAGGATGTAGGGAAGGAGGAAGGAGGCCGCGTGGTGGGCACAAGGACAAGGCAGAAGGAGTACGAGGGTTGCTGGGTGGCAGCAAGGCAGAGGGGCTGCATGACAAGTGATCAGCAGGACAGGAACCCTCAGGGGTGGGAGGTAAGCGCAGGGAACAAAGTGGAATTGCAGGGGATGGACGCTACTTTGGGATGATGGGGAGACGATGGAGCTGAAGATGCCAGAGGGAAGGTTCAGCACTTGCAAGAGGAATCGCAAAGCACCATAAACATCAGCGAGGGTTAATGACAGCCAAACCCAAGAGCACCCAGAGCTTCCCACAGGGAGAAGGCCAGACTCTTACCCTGGTGTTCGTTACCAGCAGGTCCCGCACTGTATAGCTCTCGCACTCCTCCTCTTTTTTCAGCTCCACAGTGATGTCTCCATAGGACACAGAGCCGTCAGATGGCCAGTATTGGGCACACTTCTCCTGAGAAAGCATTACAGGAGGAGACAGGCTGAAGACCCCATATTTTTCCCATGGGCTTGAATAGAAGAAGTCTTCTCCTGCGGCTGGCAGCTGCCCAAAACCAGGTGGGATCCCACAGGCTTGTTACAGAGAGGAGCTGCCCACTGCACCCAAAGCTGATTTGAGAACTGAAGGTCCAGAGTTGTTTTATCGAACATCTCCCCACCCTGGGTCTAAAAACAACTGGATTCTTTGCATTAGAAGTAGAGGCCAAAATATATTTCCTGCCAGAGAAAGGGTGAAATAGCACCCAATGCATGTAGCGCTGGCAGTGCCAGGGCCATCGGGAGATTTTAAGGGGTCTCATGGATTTATTTTGCTGGTGCTTAAATGCAGCTATCCTTGGGCGCTTACCTGGCCTCTCTCCTCCAGCTCCGTTAGCATCACTATGGAGCAGGATTTCCACTCCCAGATCATCCTCCAGAAGTCCTCTATCGTGTGCTGCAGTGGTCCTTGGCTAGCGATATAGGAGTCCTTCTGGCGATAACCCTGCGATTTGAAAACAGGGTTAGCGGTGAATCGGCAGCGCCTGGATGCTGGCAGCAGTGGGAGGAACACTCTTGGACACAGACGGGTTGCCAAGCTCAGTTAAATTTTGGGAGCGTCATGACCGTCCATGTGAAAGACCACAGCCTGGGCAGAGAAACCTGCTCTCACACTGGGCTACATCCCCACGCACAGGTGTTACACCGCTGCTCGGCAGCCGAGGTGCCATCAGCAAGCACTTTACTGTGGTAAGACCTTTGTTTTTAAAGAAACGCAGCAGGAGGAGGATCATATCCTCTACACATGTGTGGCCTTATCCATTTGGTGAAGAAAGATTTGGGTTTCAAGCACTCCTAAGTGATGTTGCAAAGTCTGAGTGCTGTAGCAGAGCCTTGCCTAAGCTTCAGGTACTTCAGGTATAATTTTTACTGGGGATTTCTGGAAGAAGTAAGCAAAACTAGATGGAACTAGGTGATCTCTAAGGTCCCTTCCAACCCAAACCATTCCACTATCTATGATCTATGAAAACCAGTAGTAAGTCTGATTGACTGGCTCTTCCACAGCCACAAAGTGCTTCTGTTTCCAAAACCCCTCCAACGTTCCCCTGTGCCCTCGCTGCAGACTGTGACTAAAGACGCTTCGTCATTTGGAGCCTGTCATTTAAGCAAAGTTCAACAGAGGCAGGAAATTGAATCCTCAACAAAAATTGCTTACATGACATTTAAGCTTTCTGATCTCAATGCAGAACAAGGCGGCTGCTCCCAGCTGCATTGTGTCGGATGCTCACGCAGCCAGAGCAACCTGTGGGGACCCAGCAAAGGAGATTTCAGGGAGCAATTAATTTGGCATGTTATAACTGGGAATATGCTGGTTTTACTGGTTCAACCCATGGCAGTAATTGTCCTTTGGGGGAAAAAAACCCCCTGCCATTAGGAGATGAAAATAGAGATTGGGCTAGAAAAGAGCAGGGCTCTGTCACTTAGCCAGTGCTGGCATCACTGCATGAAGATAAATACTCATACGAGATGTCTCCCTGAAGTCAACAGGATTACTCACGAGAAAAGGATGTGCAATCACTTACCTCCTCCTCAGAGTGAGGAAAGCACTTAACCTCTCTGCCTCGCCTCTTCCCGTCACCCAGACAGGTATAATGGGATTGACCTGGTTTTTCTCAAGGGTTTTGGGATCTGTGTATTGCTCCATTACCTAATCGAGTGGATGTTTTCTGACCAAATGAACAGTGCCATATAGCAATCATTTCCACAGCTATGTGCATCCGCTTCTCCAAAGCCATCATCAGAGCCCCGAGTTGCAGAAGTGAGACCAGGATTCGGAGGCTCTGCTCAGGCTCCAGCTCTCCTCTCCCACCATCCGTGGGTCACAAGGAAACTATATACAGAGGGGTTTCTTGGAGAAAGAAACCAGCACCATCCAGTGACACAAAGCAAAGTCAAGTGGAAAGAGCCTTACGAAACCCAGAGAAGGAGTGTTTTGGGACAAATCCTTTCCATAGGAAGCAGTGTGAGGTAAAGAGTTTCCATTGGGAGAAAATGGAAAGAAGATTAGAGAAGACTCACGTCAATGAAGGAAGCGTTTACGTAGTCTGTGTTCTCTTCACCTCTCTTCACTGGAATGATTACTCGGTTGAACTCATCTGAAACAGAAGTGAAATGATCTGAGTTCTTGGGAACACCTTCAAAGCATGGCTCCTTGATAACCATGCATGGCCTTTAGCTGGGAAGTCACCAAGCTCTAGGTGAGAGGACAGAGATATGGGAAGGGGAGCCCTGTGTTTACAGCACCCAACTGGGACAAGGATGCTCAATTCTGCCTTCTGCCATGCCCTGGTTTGGGGAAGGAGAAGTGGATGCTGAGGACTCCAGGAGCAGGACCTGCTCAACACAGGGACCCCCTACACAGGGACCCCCTTCTCCCTCAAGGCAGAAAGCCTCAGCAGCATAAACGTGCTGAGAAGAAAGTCATGGCGGGGACAGGGCAGAAAGAAAGCAAGAAAGCCCCGGGAGCAGTGTTATATTTGCCCATGAAAACCCACCTGCCCTTGACTCTGCCCCGTTCCTTCATGCTATCCCGGCTTGAGCAGGGCGTTGGACCAGATGATCTCCAGAAGTCCCTTCCAACCTCAGCCAGCCTGTGACTCCACTACTGTGGGTACAAATGCCTCTGTCTCGACAGCTCCTGAGCACTCACAGAATCACAGGGTGGTTGAGGTTGGAAGGGACCTCTGGAAGTCATCTGGTCCAACCTCCCTACTCCAGCAGGGCCACCTAGAGCTGGTTGCCCAGAACTGTGTCCAGACAGATTTTTAGATCTCCAAGGATGGAGACTCCACAACCTCCCTGGGGAACCTGTGCCAGTGCTTGGTCACCCTCACACTCAAAACGTGTTTCCTGATGTTCAGTGTGTGCCCATTGCCCCTTGTCCCGTCACTGGGCACCACTGGAAAGAGCCTGCTGTCTTCTTTGCATCCTCCCTTCAGGTATTTATAGACATTGATGAGACCCCCCTGAGCCTTCTCTTCTCCAGGCTGAACAGTCTCAACTCTCTCAGCCTTTCCTCCCAGCAGAGATGCTCCAGTCCCTTCGCTGGAGTCTCTCCAGTATGTCCACATCTCTTTTGTACTGGGGAGTGCAGTGCTGGACACAGTGCTCCAGGTGTGGCCTCACCAGTGCTGCGTAGAGCACAAGGATCACCTCCATCGACCTGCTGGCAATATTTTGTCTAATGCAGCCCAGGACACCACTGGCCGCCTTTGTGGCAAGGGCACGTTTCTGGCTCACATTCAGTTTGGTGTCCACCAGGACGCCCAGGGCCCTTCTTGCCAAGCTGTTTTCCAGCTGGGTGGCCCCCAGCACATACTGCTGCCTGGGGTTGTTCTTCCCCAGGGGCAGGACTTGGCACTTCTCCTTGTTGAACATCATGAGGTTCCTGTTGGCCCATTTCTCCAGCCTGACTGCTGTCCCCCAAACCACCCAGTCCCCACACCCACCGGCCGTGCTTTCCCCAGGCAGATAAACAAGTCTTACATGGAATTATCTGAAGCACCCTGTTCTTCTTCATGTTTGCCGGCAAGTTGCCCGTTCTCATCTTGTCATTCTGAATTTTGATTGAAGTGAGCTTCTGCAGAGGAAGAAATGAAAGCAGGGACAGCTTTCAGAGCCACCCAGTGCCACGCAAGCACATGGTGGTCCCTGCAGCCCAACACCATCTGAGCGGATCCACCAGGTCAAGAACGATGCTCACCTTGAACTCCTCTTCCAGCCCGTTGCTGCTGGTCCCTGGCACTTTGTTGTAGATCTTCTGAAGGTGGATCTCTAACGAGGTCACCTCCAGCTCTGTGTCACCGTAGAGATAGTGCTCCAGAAGTGCTTGGTATATAAACACATACTGCATCTGCAAGGGTTGCAGGGAGAAGCCGTCAGCCTCTGCTCCACGCTCAGCAAGTGCATCCCGGTTCCCATGCACATGCTGGCTGCAAACCCACCGCCCCACTGCCCACCCATGCTTGCTGGGCACATGGCACCTCTCTGAGACCCCAGAAAAGTGGGTAACAAACTTTCTGCGGCTGTACGGGGACTGGGACCTTATTTGCTACACCACACGAAGCTGACATGACACAAAACTTTCTCCAAGTCTGGAAAAAAGGAGGCTGAGGGGAGACCTTATCGCTCTCTACAACTACCTGAAAGGAGGTTGTACCGAGGTGGGGGTCAGTCTCTTCTCCCAAGTAACTAGCAATAAGACAAGAGGAAACGTCCTCAAGTTGTGCCAGGGAAGGTTTACATTGGATATTAGGAAAAATTTTTTCAGCGAAAGGGTCATCAAGCATCAGCACAGGCTGCCCAGGGAAGTGGTGGAATCACCATCCCTGCAGGTATTTAAAAGACGTGTAGATGTGGTGCTTAGGGACAGGGTTTAGGGGTGGGCTTGGCAGTGTTAGGTTAATGGTTGGACTTGATGATCTTAAGGGTCTTTTCCAACTTAAACGATTCTATGATTCTATGAAGGGGATTAAAAAGAGCAGGACCCAGTGAAAGGCTCACTTGATGCAGCATCCTTCCAAAATGAGGGATGATGCTCAGCCCTCATGTAGGCTTCACTGCAGGCCAGGGACTGACTGCACAAAGGAAATCTAACTCCAGTGAGCAAAGCCCAAAGGAAACTGCAGCAGAACACTTACATCTGTCTGTACCATCTGGCAGCGCTGAGCCCGGATCCGGCTCACGAAGCCGTATACGTCCACCTTCCTCTCTGCGTGCATCATGTCCAGCATGGCATCGATGACGATAAAAGTGCCCGTGCGTCCTACGCCGGCACTGAAAGAGCAGAAGGGACAAGCAGTCAGTGCAGCAGTGTTGGGGTCCCTTGTAGAGTGGCCGGGAGCGAGCCAGACGCTTCCCAGCAGTGAGTAAATAGCAAAATCTGTTTTGGAGATGAGAGAGGTCCTCAGCCTGGTGTTCACTGTCGCCTGGGTTTGCAGACTGACGCACACAGCATCTCCAGCAACCACCGTGAGTGGAGTGCATGAAGGCACCGAGCAGGGTGAGCCAAAGCGAAACCTGAGCTAGTTAAGGCTTCCAGAGTCTCATGGGCTGCCTGTTCCTACCAGCTGCCTGCTGCTTCTTCCAGTCACCCTCCGTCACTTGAAGGTGAGCCTGAGGGGAAGCCTTGTTTCTATGCTGGTATCTTAACCATTAAGAAGAAGAGGCCAGCAGATGTTATGGAAAGACAAAGCTTTTTATCAGCTGCCTCCCGAGAAGAAAGCTGGAAAGGTTGACTTGGGAGGCTGCAAATGTGATCATCATCTCTGCCTTTAACCATGGGGCCTTCCCTCATTGAAATATGGACAGCTTCTGTGGCTCCCCCAGGCTTGCTGCTGTGCCTGAAACCACTCCACATGAGGTGAAACACTGTGGTCCCCATTCCCAGGCATGCTGTCAGTTGAGTACTGCCTTCTCGCAACAAGGGATATTGGCCTCTTGTGCCCAGGGCAGTGGAGAGATGCCAAGGGAGATGCCACCAATGCCCAGCAGTGGTGTTAAGGTTGGCTCACTCGGCATCCAGCTAACCCAAACAACCACTCAACACGAGTTGTAACACCATCACATCGCTGATTCCAAGAAGTTCCTTCAATTCAGATGCATTTTTTTTAACATTCCCATGTGGAACATTCCTATTTAACATGGGAAAGTTAAACAAAAATAACAAAAAAAGGCCTAACTGAAAAAAAAATCCTTTTACTATTTAAATAAGAGACGCTTTCCAAGTGACCCAGGAGACGCAGAGGTCAGCTGTGACCAGGACATACCTGCAGTGCACTACTATTGCCCCTGCGTATTGGGGATTACAAGTCTTCACCTTCTTCAAGAACTTCAGCATCCCGATGGGGGTGAAGGGGACCCCGAAGTCAGGCCAGCTGGTGAAGTGGAACTGAGTCACCAGGCGCTGAGGCTTCTTGTTCGTGACGTCGCCGACCTGAAGGGGAAACGTGTATTCAGGTTAATGATAAATACTCAGATTTGCCTTCTTTCCCTAAAAGCAAGGGCAGAGAGGGAGCTACAGCCCCAAGACTGAGCTGGGAGGCTTAAGAAGTACTAGCATCCAGAAGCCGAAAGGGCACAGGCCCAGGCTCCGGGGCCAAATTAGTCTCTAAAAGCATGACATTTTACTTGCCCAGCGTCACATCCCACATCCTAGGGGTGAGAGATGCCAGCCTGGCCTCGGCTGTGGCTCCAATCTGGCAGAAGCTGCTGTATTTCATTCCCAGCCAGCTCAAACAGAAGCTGCTGCTCCATCTTTTCCCACACCTCTGCTCACAGCATCCTCAATTAAAGGCAGGGGAGGAAACCACCCTCGTCCAGGCTGTTGGAGTGAAGGGCGAGGCTCAGGAGAACCCCACTTAGGGTCCAGACAGATTTTCAATCGCCAGCTCTTCCTTGCCGGCCTCCGAGAGCAGCAGGAAAACAAACAGAATGACTAAAGCATCCAGACCCTCCTTGGAGGATGAGAAAACGTAGCGACAGATGGGAAAGCAATCAAAAGCAACGCATATGGCGCTGGATTTTGTCTCAGCTCATGGGATAAATGTGATTATTTGCAGGCGTTAAGTGTCTGTGGGTGACAGCAGGAACTGATACTGGTAACAGCAAGTGCTGGAGTGTTAGAGGACTGAATTTCAGCCTTCGCATCCATCAGCTTCCCTGCTCTCAGTACAGCCATGCTGGTACCTGCTGGGAACAGGCTCCCAGGTGTTTAAAGTGAGTAAAATCTTAATAGCTCTGGTTAAAAATGGATGCTGGGGTCATTTCATCCCAACTCTGCTCTCACAGCACCTCAGAGGAGTCGAGGACCATGCCAGCACCTGTTGGATGCCCAGCGCAGAGAGGGGAGGGATGGGATGGGATGGGATGGGATGGAGATGCAAGCCCTGGCACCTGCTGGATGCAGAACTTCCGCACGGTGTAATCCACCAGGACAGTCACATCCTCCACGGACACTCGGATGTTCCCGTATGTCCAGCAGCCCTGATCCGGCCAGTACTGAGCACACTTACACTGCAGGGAGAGAAAACAGGCACAGGTGAGCTCTAGTCCCTCAGAAGCCTGGGACCAGCTCCAAGACATGCCCATGGGCATGAGATATGCCAGATTCGGACAAAGTTGGGTTAGACACCAGCCCATGAAGCCTTCTGGCACCTACCTCTTTCCTCTCTTTCAGGTTGGTCACCATGACAATTGTCGCTGTGTTTTGCTCCCAAATCATCCTCCAAAAATCGTTCACGGTTTCTTCCTTTGGTCCTAAGGGGAAGGTAAAATGAAATGTGGTCTTTGGGATCAACCCCTCAAGCACTGAGACCAAAACCCAGTGTATGAAGTCACACATCGTGGATGATGCAACACATTTTTTGCCAATAGATGTCAGCACAGGAGGTGTTTTGGTGTCCAGGAATGTTGGCTAACCCAAGGAACAATCCTATCACACATGAGCTGGGTTTTTTTGATATGTTTTATGATGAAGAATTCAACTTTTAGCCCAAGAAGGGGAAATTGGACAAATGGAGCATGAAACCGACTTGCCCAAGGTCACTCAGGGAAATTGTGGCCATTGCAAGTAGCTTGCAGAAATCCTGTCCCCGAGCCTTGTGTTTTAACCACGGGATCCCATTTCAATATAGCACAAGAATAGTTACCTGCTGCCTGCCAGACAAGGAGCTGACTCAGCCTAGACCTCCGCTGCCAAGCCTGAGGCTAAGGGCGAGCCAAGAGAATAGCAGAGCCAAAGCTTTACCCCAGCCTGGTACCGCTGATGGACCTGATCCAGCCTTCCTTCCTCAGCAAGAGCCAGGCAAACTGGCAGGCAATGTCCTAACCCACTTGCAAGTCAAGAGTGGAAATGCAAAACACCTCCTATGGGCAGGTAACCCCCTTTTGCTGACATGAACCTCCCTGCGAGTGGGCATCTTGGTTTTAGGGACGTGTTTGAACCGGTACAAAGAAAGCAAGAGAGCTGGACGGCTACGGATGGTGCATGCAAGCTGCTGATGCACTGTCTGGGGGCAGCTGAGCTTGGGAAGACTCGTGATGCTTTTTGCTCTCAATAGCTGATAGTCCTGCCTCCCCTCTGAAGACCACAGGGAAATTTCTCTTCAAAGGCACAAGCCCATGTTCTTGTCTGCTGAGGCTTAAAAAGGAGGAGAAATGAAAACAGATCAGCATGGTGCTTCCCCTAATAAAAGATTAGGGGAATTTAATTAAGCAGCTCACTGGCAGTATTTCCAGAGATCATGGCCACCTGCAGCTGTGGGCCAGGGTGGAAGGACAAGGCTCAAGGAAGAAAGGCTTTGACACCCTCTGGCAATCGGTACTGCACAAGTAGGGCTTCTCTTCTTCCCCCAATACATCCGGCACCAATCTTTGACCAGTAAAACCATTTTTGGAAAAAGCTGTGGACCAGCTAAGCCTCCTTTTGACCAGGAGAGCTCGACAAGGTGCTGTGCTGTGGTTAGACTGGCACAGATTCACAGAGCAGAAGGACCCCAGCCCAGCTGCAACCAGACAGAGCTACAGGAATAACCGAGCATTTACCTTGTGCAGCAATGAACTTGTTTTTCTCTTGGTACCCCTACAGAGTAAAGGAGAAAAAGGAAGACAAATGAAAGCTGAATTTTTTTCTAACACAAGAGTCATGAAATGCATCTGCATCATGAATAAACAGAGCCATCACCTGCTCTGTTGCTCAATGCCCCCTGTGCAGCAAAGGGGCTGCAGCCTCCAAGGGGAGAAACAGCACTGACAGCAGGGAAGAAATAATGGAAAATCCCTGTGCAAAGAGTTCTTGCCCCAGAGCAACACTCACCACGCTCATGTAATGTGGGAATGACCCCACTTGTTGACACAGAGCGCTAATGAACTGGTACCTCACAGCTCTTCTGCTGGGATCAGACCCTGCATCCGGAGCATCACATGAAAACCAGCATTAATCTTCGGGAGATGGGGCTGTTGAACTCATGGGGATTGATTTTGTGTATTTCTTAATGGATATTATTTATTGGCGAAGAAAGTAAAAAGCTCTTTTGGGTCTTGCTTTTCTTCACGTGCCTCTATCCCTCTCAAAGTCTACTTCTTCATATTACCCTTCCAATTTATTTGAGCTATATGGTGATAATCATACAGGACCCATCTCCACCCAGAAGCAGAGCAGGGCAATGTTGCTTCTATTTCAGTTGGGTTGCTTGATTTCTTTTTCATCTCCTTCCCACATCCAGTCCTGCAAGCTGGGAAGTACCGATGATTAACCAGCCACACCACTCATCAGCCATTCATCCGAATTCCCCAAATCCTGCAGGAATGGCTTGGCTTTGCAGCACCCTAAGGAGTGTAAGTGTGGAAAAGAGAGGTGGGAAGAGATGTGACCATGGCAAAACAGCTGAGCAAGGGCAGAGATACAGCCAGAATTTATAAGTCCCAGCTCTCAGCCTCTTATTCCAATCATTTTTGTCTGGGCTCATGACATGGAGCAGAGCACAGTGAGCTCTACCACGGCCACACAAAGGTTACAAGATCAAAAAGCAGCATCATTTATTGCTCTGGAGGATGTGGGGAGATGTTAACATAGGAGGTAGTCTCTTAACCATCCTCTCCCAGACATGAGTCACATGCCGTAAAAGCTCCACACTCCTGGTGGGACCAGGCACCGCCAGCCAGGGCACAGCCGGTGGGGATTTTCCCTTCAAATTACAAAACTCACATTAATGAAGGAGGCGTTGATATAGTCGGAGTCAGGAACCCCTTCAACAGGAGTCAGGTGAACCCTGGAATGATCATCTGGAGGAAAATTAAAACTCTGCATTAAAACCAACTCCCTCCACGTAGCTGAAATCTGGCGTACTGAGAAAGCTGGGTGTTGGAGCGGAGCCCGGGCTTGCTGACTCCCCTGCACACACAAACACCTTTATGCCCCCAAATTCTTCTCGCTTAAGCCCGGAGAGGTGCTAGACCTCACCCAAGGAAGTTTTTCTTCTGCAGAGCACACACATTTGAGGAAGCCCCTGAGCCAGCCTGCTGCCCCACACCACCTGGCAAGAGCCGACCATCTTGGCATTTCCCATCCATTTCACTTTCCACAGCTTCCCAGCCACTGATGGCTCCAGGGAGCAACTCCTCAAGGTATCTAAAGCTAAAGCAGATGCAGCCACCCATGTGGGAGGTGAAATGACCTCAACCATGTCCTTGCCCATCCCAAAAACAGGAATGGGGAGCCCTGGCAGGAGCACCGGCCGTGTCTCCCCCCGCCCAACCAGCTCTGATACCTACAGGGCAAAATGTTCACGTATCTGTTCTTCTCCTTATTCTCCTCCTTGGAAGCAGCTTCACACGTGGCCTGTATAGGACATGCTGGGAGAGCCTGCAGTGGCAGAAAAGGGGGTTTTCCATGATGTTCTTACTCACAGCATGGCTGTAACTACAAAACAACCGGTGTGTCGGTGCACGCTGCATCCAAGCATCCTGCCCCTTTGGACATGTTCCCACCACCCACACCCCTCAATTCCATCCCAGCACCAGTTCCTCCTTCCCACCCAGCTCAAGGTGACCATTTAAATAGCCTGGGCTGGACGGGAGAGAGCAAATCCTTTCTGAAACGTGTATCTGGAATCTCACGACCCATGAACACGAGGTGGCAGCAAAGCCTCCGACACCAAACCCACCAGCCCAGGGATCAAGGAGCTCATTTCTTCCCACGGAGGTTCCTGCTGAGATTTCCTCCGTTAACAGTCATGCTAGTGGTGACCTGAATAAAGCCCCCATTGCCAGAGTGCACCCAGCGATGGGAAGGAGCACCCATGAAGGGAGTTATTCTTCATCCAGCAGTGCCGGGGACCTTTGGGTTGGGGAGCGCTGGAGTCACAGGCGATGCCGTCCCGGTAACAGCAGCCGGGTTTCATGCTCGAGCAGAGGAGGTGCTTCCCCAGCACCGTTATTCCACATCCTCTTTGAATAGTGAAGAGGATGAAAACGTATTGGAGGTATTCGACATCCCTTCCTCCATCTGACAGGACAGACATGCTTTGGCAACAGAAGTCTTCAGGGCAATTGAGTATTTATAACCTGAAAAATCCCCTTCCGTGGGCATTCATTGCACCTATTTAGTTTCATCGAAGCACAGCCAGGAAGGGTATCAAGTTGTGCAACAGCTGGAGAAAGTCGAGTGGCTTTTTTTTTTAATCTTCTCATTGTCCTCATATTGCCGTATCACGCCTTGGACCTAAGGCTTTATGTATTTGCAGATGGCACCTTTGCAGTGCAGACAACCAGACCAACAATAGGTTTTCTTTCACTAATTAGGCTGGTGGAGAATCCAGGTAGTTCAGCAGCTCCTACATTACATGCTGTGATACTCCAGCCTGTTATTTAACTTTGTCCCCTACCTCAGTACCGCTCTGCCTATTTTTGTATTGCCTAGGTGAAACAGGTTTATCGTCACAAGAAGTTGCAGAGCTCAGCAACATCAAGAAGAGGTTGTAGCCATCTCAGAAGAGATGCTCTGGCATCATGGAATAAGCACAATACCTGAATTACTACTCACTGCTGAAGGTCAACTGCTGTCCTATAAATGGCCATCATACTGTTTCAGGGTTAACAGCTCATTGAAATAGATGGGGTCATTTCTGTTTCTCTGTCAGAGCTCATTTTGGCTGCTTGTGGATTTAAGACAAGGACACGGCACATCTTCATATGCCATTCATGTTGGTAATGTTTCCCTTGTAGCCATGAGGATCGGGAGGAGGGAGGCAGCGCTTGGGAGGAAACCAGCAAGCAGGGAAGCTCTGGAACACCCCAAAATGTCCAGGATACCTTCTGAACCCAGAAAAACGTAACGCCATAGCACCACTTGCTAGAAAACCTCTGCTTTCTGTAGTGAATGTGAGGGGCAGCGGCTTGCCCACCACAGCAGATTTAGGACCAGAATCAGTCCTCCCACCTTGCAGCCTTTTGAGAAACCCGAGGACCAGGCAGACCATCACTGCCTCTGTGAAGCTCCCAGATAAGCTCCTCTGAAGCACAGCATCTGGCACCGGTACCATTATTTTATTGACTCAGCTACCCCCTGGCATGATGTGCCGTCCCCAAGCTAGGTACCACTGCACACTGCAGCTCCTCTCTGATGTACCAGCTGTTTTGTCCCAGCCCTACGAAGTGAGACCAGGTTTTTCCCTGCTGTGCATTGTAAGCCCAATGCCGAGAGCAGCCTGTGGGATTTAAGGGCAAGAAGTGAAGACACTCACATTGAACTCCTCCCGAAAGAGCTTGTTGTCATCTGCCATCCGGCGGTTGATCTCCTCTTCCAGCTTATCAACAGGCAGAGGTGGGTATTTACGGTTGGTGCTGGGGGAGCGGGCAAGCAGTGGCATGCTCTGAGGCTCTGCAACGACACCCATGCATCAGAGGTGCCCACCCAGCCGCTCCCTGTGCCCAGCACTCACCCATGTCCAGGTGGGCACAGGGACCTCACACACCTCCACTTTTAGGGCCACCTCGCATCCTCACTATCCCCAAATTTTCATAGAATCATGGCACGGTTTGGGTTGGAAGGGACCTTAAAGATCATCTAATGCAACCCCCCCTGCCATAGGCAGGGTCATCTTCCAGAAGATCAGGTTTGCTCAAAGCCCCGTCCAAATTGAAACTTCCTGGCCTTTTGCTCTTCCTATGGACTGTGCACAAAAATTTGGGGATGCTCTGATAACATGAAACTCTTTCAGCACCCTGTGGTTGAGCGTTACGTTATCATAGAGGCAGGATAGGATAATGAGGACCAAGTCTAACAACCTGAGCCAATGCTATAGGCTTGGGGAAGAGTGGCTGGAAAGCTGCCCCATGGAAAAGGACTAGGGGGTGTTGGTCAACAGCCGGCTGAATATGAGCCAGCAGCGTGCCCAGGTGGCCCAGAAGGCCAACAGCATCCTGGCTTGTATCAGAAATAGTGTGGCTAGCAGGACTAGGGCAGGGATCGTCCCTCTGTATTCAGCACTGGTGAGGCCGCACCTCGAGTCCTGTGTTCAGTTTTGGGCCCCTCACTACAGGAAAGACATTGAGGTGCTGGAGTGTGTCCAGAGAAGAGCAACGAAGGTGGTGAAGGGTATGGAGCACAAGTCTTATGGGGAACGGCTGAGGGAACTGGGGTTGTTTAGCCTGAAGAAAAGGAGGTTGAGGGGAGATCTTATTGCTCTCAACAACTACCTAAAAGGAGGTTGTTGCAAGGTGGGGATCGGTCTGTTTTCCCAAGTAACTAGCAATAAGACAAGAGGAAACGGCCTCAAGTTGTGCCAGGGAAGGTTTACATTGGACATTAGGAAAAATTTCTTCAGCGAAAGGGTCATCAAGCATCAGCACAGGCTGCCCAGGGAAGTGGTGGCGTCACCATCCCTGGAGGTATTTAAAAGACATGTAGGTGTGGCGCTTAGGGACAGGGTTTAGTGGTGGACTTGGCAGTGTTAGGTTAATGGTTGGACTTGATGATCTTAAGGGTCTTTTCCAACCTAAATGATTCTATGACTCTATAATAATGTGAAACTCTTCCAGCACCCTGGGATCAACCATTACGCTATCAGAGTCAGGACAGGACAATGAGGACCAAGTCATCTATACTGGGGGATGAAGACTAGCTTGCTTTGAATTTGGACTTCACCCTCACTCACATGGAAAGTCTGGCACCATCACCGTGACATAACTCCCAGGTGAACACAGCAAAGGTAGCTGTTGCTTGTGGTTCCTTAGTGAAGCCGAGAAAGGCCACACGAGGGTTATACCAACACAAATGATGGTTTATGAAGTTCACACCTTCGTTTACAGCAATGTAAAATGGGTAGGGAAAGTCTCAGCTGCCAACGTGAAAAAAAAAGGTGCTGATTTTCAGTTAGTGCTTGCTCCAAAGGTGTTTCGTTTATGTGGAAGGAGCTCAGAAAAAGGATCTGAACTGAGTCTAAGAGGTGGTGGTTCCTCTTCAGCTCTTACTTTGGTGCCTCCATATGGATGGAGATGCCCAACTTCAGACCCTCAACAGGCAGCTCTGGCTCAAAGCCAGAAAACAAGACAAGCTCAGGGACAGAAGAGTTTAGACATTACGGCAGGCTTGCACAAGACTTTAAAATTACATTTATGCATCTTTAAGAGCACCAAAAAGGTTTTTATAAAGGAAAAACAATGTATTCCCTGCTTTCTCTCAGAAATGTTAGTGGTGTCTACAGTCAGTGTGAAGATCTAAGTTTTAATCAGCTGTCATCCTAATTTGAAAGGGTAGAAGGATATTTAATTATTTCCCAAAGATGTGTTTTTTCAAAAAAGATTCTTATTTGAGTCAAAGAGATATTGTGAAAACTCAAGAGGAACTATGAGTAGTTTGGTGTTGGAAGTGATCGCCCATTTTAATATCAACCACTTGAGGGCAAACATTTTGTCACTGGAATGAAAGTTGGGAAATAAATTTTCATTCTATAAAAGTTTGTCAAAATCATGGAAAACAGAGAAAGTTCAGAACAAGAAACAAATAAAAATGTAAATTAAAAAATATTTTCCTTCAAAAATATGAGGTGGGAGAACAAAGCCTGCTGAGTCCCTAAGCGCTGTCATTGCACTGGGTTCAGGCTGTGACAGTGCTGCATCCATGGGCTTTCCCAGGCTTTTACAGAGGTCTGTCTTCTGGTGTATGTAGTTGTATTATTCTGGTGTATTTATATTTATTCTGGTGTATAATATTTATATTATTCCCACCAGGAATAATATAAATACATACTCAGGACCACCTTCATACGCCCTTCCAAGACCACACTCAAACAGAACACAATCTTCATTTTCCTTTTTACACATTTCCAGCAAATCACCTCCCCAAACCAGTATTCAGCAAGTGTTTTCCAAAAGATGCCACTGGGTATTACGTTGTCTACATGCCCATCAAGTTGCATGTGTCTTACTGCTGTGTTGGAAGGGGAAAGGCACTGCATGGTCAGCAGACCAACCTGGGTAGCTCTGTGCTGCCCAGAGAGCTGCCCTGGAGGGCATAAACCAACCCTGCTTTTGCCACTTCAAGGGTTTTATGACACTTTTGTAATTTTTACAATTTTTAGGAGAATTGCTGATTATTTCACTAGCTAACTTTGGCTGATTCCAAGTGAGGGAAAAAAACCCAAACTAAAGAACTCTAACTAGATATAAATATAAAATACTCTAAACCCCAAACTAAAATAACAAAATAGAATTGTTATTCTGAAGAATGTTTGCATTGACCCGTTTTGATCTGAACAAAGCTTATTCCTTCTGTGAGATGCATTTTTGCTCCCCGTGTCGCACTGATGTGGGCCTCACCTGCATCATCCGTCCGGCCATTGGACAATCGAAAGGAGTTGGAGTGACTCCCTGCTTGCTTGTATTTCTTGAATCTACCAAAGACAAGGGAATGGAGAACGTCAATAGATACCCACCAAGAAGCCCGGGTTACCTTCTGGATGAGAGATGCAGCCATGAAAGGTGTTCCACACTTTCTTATGGCTTGATGAATTAGCTGGTGGGTCCAAGAGGCTATGGGACCTCTAAAATATTGCCTACGGGCATAACTTTTAACTGACCACATCTGGAAAGGCTGTAGGAGACCAGAGCAAGGTGAAAGCCACGAGGAGAAGCTTTATGGCTGCTTTTTATGGAGGACACCCCAAGGAGTTCCTGCTCCATGGGCTGATTCAGCAAAGAACATAAACCCCAGGTTGATCTGTCCTTCTGCAGCAAAGCCCTTCTCCATGTGCTTTTAACTTGAAACAGATGCTTATGTTCCGTTTGCCTGATGCTAAGGGTTTTGCTGAGTCACCGGGCAGACGGTGGTGAACAGAAACCCTTTTTTCAAGGGCTGGAAGCTAGGTGGAGAGGACTCAAACTCTGCTGCTGCTGAACTCCAGAGGCAAAACCCTCATCAGGCTCACCGCTGCGAGGGCACGCCTGGAGCCAGGATAGGAAGGGAATTTTTCCACTGCTAAGGAAATTGTTTGGGGTTGGTTTTTTTTTTACTTATTTAATCACCAAAATGGTGAATGAATTAAAATGCTTACTGCAGGTGACTAAACACCCTCTTCTAGCTGAGCAGATACGCACTCAGGAGCTGAGAATGCTACATTTTGAGCAGCCCAGATGCTTGCATTTTTAAAAAATGGACCCAAGGTGGCTTTGTTATGTTATAGTTCCAGGTACAGCATCACCTAACATTCCCAACAAGCTCTGGTCATACGCCACCTCGCAGCGGAAGATGCACAGGCACGACGTACAGGTCTGGTACGCAAGGCAGAGCTTGGCTCTGGATTTTGGATCACATTTGATATCAGGATGGGAATTAAGGAATAACACACCCCATTATAGATGCAAAGGACTTTCTGGCTCAAGCGCTCTGTTCAGTTTCCCTGGATTACTCAGTCCAGCACCCTGAGCCTTGCAAGGGAAGCTTACCTGCTTTTTAACTGCACTGATAGGACTTCGGTTTAATCTACCCTACTAAATATGACATTTTCAGTAGCAGAACAGGCATTACCCCACATGAGGATCAGCTTTATAGAGAAAGGAATAAACAACATTTACTAGATAGCTCCAAACATAATTTTCATTATCCTTACAGGTTTCTTTTCAAAACATCAGCTGTGTCAGCCTTTAGCTTAGGGAACAGCACAAAAGGCTTATTCCCATTCATTCAGTAATTAATTTCTGTCAAATAAGGGAAGTCAGCATTAAAGCATTTCTTACCTTAACATGTACAGCACAATAATAATAAATACTATGACTAGAAGGGAAGACAGGGCCACCATCACAGCTATAATTGGAGTCTCATCTGCAATAGGAAAAGAAAGGTATGGTTGTCAACATCGAAAACATCCAGCACCATCATTTAACAGGACAGAGCTCTAGAATTTCTGCTTGCAAAATACTACTACTACTACTACTACTACTACTACTACTACTACTACTACTACTACTACTGATATAGTAATAAAAGTATTGAGTAAGGTTACATTTCTCCAGTCTGACAGTGAAGACAGATACATGATCTAAGCGAGCACGATGCATCTCAGATACTCTGAGGTTAGAATAAAACCTGTAACCACTATTCAAAGCACCTTAGTCTTCTCTAAGAGTTGTTCACTGTGAAACTGCAACCTTGCAGATGAAAATAGCGATTGAGAAAGTTGTGAGTGGGCTATCTTAGGGGTTTCTTCTGCACAATTGAATGTGCCCATGGTGGCCCACCAGCCACCAGTAGAAGTTCCTGCTCTATCACCTGGGGACCTACAAAGTCTTCTGCCTGAGACATAAGGATCCATACGAGAAGTTTCTAAACAAACAGGTCCATGAGTTTGGTATAACGGGATAAGGAACCTTATGTTAAAATAGGTGTAAACTGTGGCCTTTGTAACATCCCATAGACACTTTTTTTGTAAAACCGTCATGGTTTTGCTTCCAGTTCCTTGTCAAATAGGACAAGAGGGCAATGCTTCATGCTGCATCTGGGCTCTGAACACCTTCAGGCTGAGGTTTGCTGGAGAGGTTCAGGGCTACTGAGCTACTTATCGTCTGTCTGGCTCATCGCAAAGAAGTGGCTCCTGCTGGGACTTCTTTCACAGAATCACAGAATAATTTGGGTTGGAAGGGACTTCCAAAGATCATCTAGTCCAACCCCCATTCTTTCCTCCCTGGAAATATTGAGTTTAGAGAGGAGGTGATGTTAGACAACCCATTGTGCAGGCTCTGCACCACAAGGCCACCAAGTATGAACTAATTTGGCTCGCTTCATTGTTCACTCCCTTGCAGACGCTTCTCAAGGGCAGGCACCGTGCAATTTGCTTGCAAACACACTTAGATTAGCCACGTCTGAAACATTCCCATCCTTTGGGACCCACAACAGATATTTTTTTTTTAAATAAGCTATTTGTAACTTGGCCTGGAGGTCAGTGAAACAGTGGTCGGTGCAAGGAAATTACCCAGATGGGGCTGGAAGCCAAGCAACGCTAACCAGATAGGAAAATGGCC
Source organism: Haliaeetus leucocephalus (assembly GCF_000737465.1). Lineage (NCBI taxonomy): Eukaryota > Metazoa > Chordata > Aves > Accipitriformes > Accipitridae > Haliaeetus > Haliaeetus leucocephalus. The sequence continues at coordinate 3,194,067 of NW_010973177.1, read as the reverse complement.
CCGAAGGGCATTTTTCCAAATAAATGTGGATGCTAGTGACGCCAGCTGGGGGTATTTTCATTTTCCATCAGCTTGCTCAATTTGTATGGACCACAGCACTGTGTCTACATGCCTCAGCCCCCTGAGACTGCAGGGCATGACCTCTCTTTTCACCTTCTGTGCATCCATTTCCCTGCCAGGGCAGATTCCTGTTCCATGTGTCTCAGCAATTTCAGCCAGCAGATTTTCTTACGTGGGATTTATTTGTCCATCTCTGACTACTGAGCTACCAAGGGGCACTCTGGCTATATTTCTGCATTTGTCCCTCTGTGGCCGTGAGGTCTAGAAATGTTATTCCGATCAAAAGATACGATTTTTGTTTAATGATTTGAAGGCAATGACCTGGTATGGCAAATAAAAACACGAAACCCTCCTGGTCTTGCACATCTTTGTTCTTTCCAACTACTGTCCTCATGTGTCGGCATCTCCCCCACCCCAGCAGCAAAAAGCAAGGAACTTATTGAGACGCATTTCTGCCTCCTGCACGCTTGATAGCTGTTTGAGCCTTAGCATTACCCGTGAGGCTTTCCAAAAGCAAGACTAGGAAGGCAAAGCAACCACAGAGCGTCTTAGCCCAACCACAGCCAGCCCTTGCCTCTCTAACGTGCTTCTCATTAAGACCTCCAACCATAACCATCATCACCATCCTGGCTGGAGGAGGGGAAGGTGACAAAGCCGGCAGTGCTATGCCCCCACTATGCATCGTTGGACCATTTCTCCCGCCTTGGCTGCAGTTAAGCTTAGCCTAACCGGTGCTGAGCTGGGCAGGGGCTGCTGTGGCAGCGCCGGTTGGCAGGAGACATGATTTACGGGCAGGGGTTTCAGCAGGGGTGCCTCTGGCAGCAGGATGCAGGGAGCCTGGGAGGTTGGTTTTTTGGTTTTTTTTTTTTTTTTTGCAGCTGTTCTTTCGACACATCTGGCTGGATGAGTTAGAGCTTTTCCACCGCGGCTGCTAACCACCGGCGTGCTGCCTGGCCCACCCAGCAAACCCCAGGCAGGAAACAAGCTGGAGGGTCCCCAGCCGGTCCCTCCTTCCCCAGCCAGCCCTGGAGAGCGGTGCCAACCCCCCCGCAGCTCCATTCCCGCTCGAGCCTCGGCCCCGGGGTCTTCATGCTTGCAATTCGCTTGGAGAAGGGACAAGGACTCAACCCGTTGCTTCCACAGACCTACAGTGCTGGAGCACCCACGGTGGTCCAGAGCCTGGAAGGCACTGTGATGGTTCTTGTCCCATCTTGTCCCAGCACCTCTGAGGAGCCAGCAAACCATCTTCTGATGCTCAAGATCATGTCTCCAACTGTAGGTAGAGGTGCTATATAGTGGTCTCTAGGCTGTCCCCTATACATCATGCAGACCCAGGCGCAACCGCCCAGCAGAGAGGGACAGGGCTAAGCAGCTCTCCTTGCTCATCACTGTCAATGCCTGCCCACAAAAAGTGAGTCAAATTGAGCAGACAAGAAACTACAGGATCATGAGCAAAAAAAAAAATGAGGGTAAAAGAAACAGAAGCAAAGACATAGGATCAGTATTTCTTAAATAAAACGCCCAGAACACGAGATGCCGATCTGGAAAAGCATATCCTGCAAAATGGTCGCAGACGAGGAGCAGAGCAGAAGCAAGAGTTTAAATCCTATCTCTGAGATCCCAAGTAGGGTTTAAATCACAGGCCAGCTATGTTCCCTGCAAACATCGCAAAGAGCCTGCAGGAAGAGATCCGTAATGCAACTTTATTTGTTTTCCTGCAATATTTTCTTCCCAGTTGTATTTGGGAGGTGGCAGAATAAGCCACCCCAGACACCGCACCTCAGGATAAAACAGTGAGCGTATTCACAAAATACCTTAAATTACTCCCTTGGGACAGCGTCACATTCATGCACATGCTTTGATCGGGACAAGGCCAGACTGCTGTTGTATGCCGCTCGGCACAGCGGTCCACCAGCCCCATCTCCTACAAGGTGCTACCACGGCAGTGAGCAGTGTTGGGAGAGGTATGCAATGAGCAGAGCACTGCTTCAAAGCCAGAGGATCCTCCTGAGCTCCAGGTCTCTCTCTGCTTTCTGTCCACCCTGGTGGGATATGGATGCATTATTGCAACCCATCCATAGGGAAATGGGAGAGGGTTCATTGCCTGCTTTCTTCAAACCATGCCTGGATGCATTTCTGGAAGGTAGGCATGGCCCTTTCTGTGCTTATGTGAACCTCATGCAGTTCAACAAGGCCAAGTGCAAGGTCCTGCACATGGGTTGGGGCAATTCCCAGTATCAGTACAGACTGGGGGTTGAAGGGATTGAGAGCAGCCCTGCTGAGAAGGACTGGGGGGTACTGGTGGATGAAGAATTGGACATGAGTCAGCAGTGTGTGCTCACAGCCCAGAAAGCCAACCATATCCTGGGCTGCAACCAAAGCAGGGTGTCCAGCAGGTCAAGGGAGGGGATTCTGCCCCTCTGCTCCGCTCTGGTGAGACCCCACCTGCAGTTCTGCGTCCAGCTCTGGGGTCCTCAGCACAGGAGAGACATGGATGTGTTGGAGCAGGTCCAGAGGAGGCCATGAAGATGATCAGGGGCTGGAGCACCTCTCCTATGAACAAAGGCTTAGAGAGGTTGGATTTTTCTGCCTGGAGAAGAGAAGGCTCTGGGGAGACCTTACTGAGGCCTTTCAATGCTTAAAGGTGGCTTATAAGAAAGATGGAGAGAGACTTGTCACCAGGGCCTGTAGGGACAGGACAAGGGGTAATGGTTTTAAACTGAAAGAGGGTTGGTTGAAGCTGGGCATAAGGAACAAATGTTTTACGATGAGGGTGGTGAAACCCTGGCACAGGTTGCCCAGAGAGGTGGTCGATGCCCCATCCCTGGAAACTTTCAAGGCCAGGCTGGATGGGCCTCTGAGCAACCTAGTCTAGTGAAGGATGTCCCTGCCCATTGCAGGGGGGTTGGACTAGATGATCTGTGAAGGACCCTTCAACCCAAACCATGCCAGGATTCTACGGTGCAACCATCAGATGATCCCTTCAGGGGGTGGCACATCAGGAGGCATTAGTGTCTCTCCAGCCAAGGACCGTGGTTTCCTGCTTACTGAAATGACTGCTTTATCTGTTATGCCAACTCCAGGCACCGAGCAGGAGAAAGCAGGGCACTTCTCATCTCCACTGCCCCACTGGGAAGGGATCTGTCTTGCTGATACATCCTCATGGCTGTCTCAGATGCAGAGCTTGAGCCTGGAGCATGGCATCACCCCTTGAACAGGTAAAGTCATAAATATTTGTGCAGCTTTACTCTCTTTACCCTGGGGAAAGCAGGAAAGACTTTTCAGTGAGCCTGACAAGGACACCTGGGTCAGCCTCTCCCTTCAAGGTTTGCGAAGGATTAAACCATCTCTTGTAGCACAAAAAGAGCTTACAGATGCCTTAAAAGGCCACAGTTGCTAAAAGGGGAGGAGATACACCACTGGGAATGGTTTCACGCGACAGTATGAGTTCAAGCCATAAGGCAGAAGATTTTCACTAATTCGGATAAATTCACTTCTGTGCTCCTCATCTTCAAAACAACCCTCAATCAAGAATTTGTTAGGAAAAGCTTTTAATTTTGGAATATCGTTGTGAAGGTTATTACTGTAACTTTCCTGATAAGAAAACTACCTATTTCTCCTCTTTCCAACATTAGAGATTAAAAATCTTCCAGCAGTTCCCAGGGGACACACATCTGAAATGAGACCAGATGTGTTCCCATGGCTCACCTCACTGTAAACCATCACTCAACATTCTCCTGAGATTTAATGAAAAACTCCAACACAAGCTCAAAGGCCTTCAGCTCTGAGCAGAGCTTATCTTGTCCTGGTTAGTCCTGCAGAAATCAGTGTACCTGGATTTAATCTGCTAGAGTTTCACAGTTCTGTCTAACCTCAAGAGGGTTTAGTGGCAAAGCCCCCTTAATCTAGCAGAGACTCACCTTTTAAATGGAAAAGCCACATAAGCTGATGGGAGGGTGGCTCTTGCTGTAACCTGCATCAGTTTTCTCCATTATGTGATATATTCTATATATGATGTGATATATTCTACATATGATGTGATATATTCTATAGTGGTTAGGGGGTATAATTTGGGAAAGATGTATTTAGGTCAGAAAGAAACACATTAGCTAACCCTGTGTCTAACTAATCCCACATCTAGATGCAAGGACAAATCAAAACAATTTTCTGTGTCCTTTACACATCCAGAAATTATTAAAATATCAGAGAAGATTGTTTCCTGGAATAAATCAGAATAGAGGCACTGACTGTAACTCCATCATCTTAAAGCAGGAGAAGAATGACCTGCAGAGACAGAATTAGTGCCTTTAGAGTCACTGGGAAGACAACACATCCCCAACATAACCCAAGCCAAGTTTTACCAACAGCTGTACTTAATGGCAACAGTGGCCCCTCCACTTCTTGCTGTCACAGTTTTGCTCCCAGTGCTGCTTCCTGGTGTCGGGGAGCCAGGAATTGTGACCAATCCCCCTATAGTAATCCTCCAAGTCACAGGACATGGACAATATTAATTATTTTACTAGTATTAATGTTAATATTAGCAATATTCATATTGATATTGTTAGGAAGTCAGATTTTCCCCCATTTTTCATTTCTTTGCTCTCAGGAGCAGGGATGAACAACGGCAGAGAGATCGCAAAATCAGACCTAAGCCATGCCAGATCCAAGGGAATTACACTGAACATTTCTACAGCAGCTTAACCATTATTTTAAACGAATTCACTCCGACCTGCATCCCTTTTATTTCCTCTGTGCAAATATGTATTGACAGTAACAATCGCAGAGCACCTGTCTTTTCCTCTATACCATCAGCAGGACAGTGTGAGCTTGGCACACCAAGCAGCATAAAGTGGATTGCCGTGGAGTTTACAAAGCTGAAACACCCATCAGAACAATGATGAAAACACACAGAGGAAGCTTGTTTCTATAGGTAGCAAGGAGCCCAGCTGCACCTCCGCTCTACCTGCTCCTATACTGCCAAAGCAATGAGTAATTGCAGATATTCTGGTAGTGATGCCAGTTCTTAGAACTAAGAGATGGAAACATGCGCCTAAGTGCTATTATATTACATGAAATGGCTTTGTGCTACTGCTTGCCAACAGAATTAAGGAGAATAATAATTATTCACATCCTTTGCAGAATGGGTCCAGATCAAATAGGGTAAGTCACAGTCAATAAAGACAATTCATAAGCAAAAAAAGAAGGAAATTTCCTGAATGGCTTCTTAGACTTTGGTTTTCCAACTCTAAGGATGGTAATGCTGGTATTTTCAGAGCGTGTAGCAGGAACTCTTTGCATCTAATAGGACACGTACAAACTGGTACAGGATTGTTTATCTCTAAAAAGAAGAGGTCAACACAAATTAAGATAGCACGGTGTCACTAGCTCTTCTAAAGAGCTTGATAGGCTTTGTAAAAGCAATTTTGGATGTGTGTCATAAGGAGCGCTTTCTAATAGCAGAATACTTCTTGAAATGTTTTTACTGAGGGCTTGACTAAAGAGCAATGAGATATAAAATTCTTACCTCTTCTGTCAGAGTTACCTGCAGAAAAAGAAAACAAAAGTCTCTTAGCAACAAAGAAATATATATTTTAATAAGTCAGGAAGGATCAAAGACCAAGACAGTAACAAATTTAGTAACTCTCATCATCTTCTTGTAAATCCTTCATTTAAAACACCAGCTACAAAGCCAGGATGTTAAACTGAATTTCAGCCTTCACATAGTAGCAAGGAAAAAGGAACAAAAAGCAACTTTTCATCAGCAGAGCAGGGAGCTGAAGCCAAGCTATAACACTGATAAAAACACAACTACCGCTCTTAATCGATAACACAGTCTGTTTAACCCTATAACCAGCAAGTCACTAGTGTAATTCATTAGCACTTAAATGTTAAGAGATAACACTCATGCATAATTTTAAAAGAGCGGCTGAGCCAAGAGTTCAATTAAGAGCAGCTGGGCTCAAGGATGGGGACGATGAGCATCCAAGGAGAGCCTCTGCCCGCTGTTTTGGATGTCTTGTCTAGAGGAAGCCACAACAAACCTGTGCCAACGAGAGCACAGCCCAGCTCTCCTGCTGCAATGCTGCCGGCACAGGCAACCTGCGCCCCTGTTTTACGTGTGAAGAGCTGCAGCTCTTCAACGGGGTTGAGGACAATCTTGATAGGTTTGGAGAAGCAGGAACTGCCTGTACAACATGTAATTCATGCGGTGCCTTCTGCCTTTGTCCCTCTCTTAGGCACCACTTAATTCTTTCATGACTGATATCCAAATATCCCATTGAGACTAATGACAAGGGCAGCCCTAAAACTAATTTTGCTCCTTGACAAATTACTTGAAATAAAGAGAGAATCAGGTTTGGTCATTTGTTCTCAGGACTGACATCAAGTGAGAAGCCACATCTGGCCTTGATGGTGCAATGGCCAACGTGTCATACCAAACACCACGGGAGTTCACCAAAACCAATAACCCAAGTCATAGAAAAAGTAGCAAAGAGAAAAATTATAAATTCAGTCCCCCGCTAGCAGACATTATATTACAAAATCCAGATTTTAGCAGTACTTAAGGCTTTTGCCTCCATCACTCCCATTCAAAGGCTACATTTATTCTGAACTTGCACTGTGCATGTATCTAAGGTTACTCTGGACTCCTTCACTCTGCAAAAAAGCCTTGAGGAGCTGTGTTTGAAAGGAAGCTGGATGAGCTCAGGAATGGCGGGATGCTAAGAAAGTTGGGTTGCAAACTTCCTTCAGCCACATCCCTTCCTATCTTGGTAGCAAAGACAAATTCACTGCAGCTTCATGGGCTGTGGTTTCCAAAGACGCCCAGAGGAAGAGGGCACACACTGACTGTGACACTGACGTGAAGAGGGGTTTAGATACCCAACACCCAATATCCCTTGAGAAATTTATTAAGGAATGTACACTTGATATCTCCCTGCATTAACTCCAGTATTATCTTCTTTCAGTTTTTTCTACCCCACCACCAAGTTACCCATCCTGTTTTTCCACTAAATCCTTCACTGCCAAGGCTTTCACCATAAGCTCTAGTGGGCACTGCTATATAACTGTTGCAAGCAGTATCAAAGCTGGGTCTCAAGCGATGCAGCAATGGACAAATCATGGCTGAAGAGTCACAGATCAGCTAAGATTTCTAGTCCCCTCAGCCTCTTTTTGCCTGTTTTTTGCTCTTAACCTACATTAAGCAGCCAAACTACATTCTTAGGGGCCACTTTTATGATGTGCCAAGAGGGGAATGACAGCAGGACGGCAATAGAGACAACTCCTGCTCATCTAGACCTTTCAAAGATTAAAGTAGCCCAAGTAATGGGGAAAAAAATGATAATGTAAGCATAGAATCACAGAACGGTTTGGGTTGGAAGGGACCTTCAAAGATCATCTGGTCCAACCCTCCGGCCATGGGCAGGGACATCCTTCACTAGATCAGGTTGCTCAAAGCCCCATCCAACCTGGCCTTGAACACTTCCAGGAACAGGGCATCCACCCCATCATCGGATGTGCCAGCAAATGCAAAACTGAGGTATCCAGCACGTGGAATACTCTGCTCAGTAAGGTCTCACAGCATTTCTCCTGGTGCTCATCATGGTGGAGAGAGAGCACCTTCAGATGGTTTATCAAATTATGTGTGGCTTGTGCCTGCAAGCAGTTTAGTAGCCATCAGGTGGAGCATACAGATTACCCTACCAGATGGGCCAGCACAATCCTACCACATCATCCTGCATCCCCAGCTTGGCTAATCTTGGATAATGAAACAACTTGCCAGCCTTCCCCAGGAGCTGGATCTCAACCCTGGTTGGCCACCTCTAGTCTAAACCTTACATCCTCTGGGACAGGGACTGCCTTGCTGTGTGTGTGCTTGTAGTGCCAAAAAGCATGGCTTGAGCCCATGTGGCTACCAAAATACAAATAAATGTAGCAACAGTCTGGATAACCCAAGCTCTGCAGCTGAGCAGCAACCCAGAGTGATTTATTGCTATTGCCTACAAAGACCCGTTACGGAACAACTTTTCAGCCAGCACCTGGAAGCTGTGCAGCACTAGTCCCGTTTCACACTCCGGAAACCACAAAAAGTGATGAAATTCATCTGTGACAAAAGTGGAACAAGATCCTAGGGTTTCTGGTGCCCCAGCATCTTGGCAAGAAGCCCAAACCTTTGGTAGGATAAATCTTTTCTGATCTTGTCAGTTCAGGGAGTTACATTGTTTCGTATCACCATGGAATTTGCCCCAGTGTCTTCTCATTCCCTTTTGTTCAGCAAAACAAAAGAAGAGCGAAGAAAAAAACCTGGAGGCAGGGTGGCCTGGAGAAGAAGAGGTGAAGGAGATGCCTACCATTGTGGGAAGCAGAAGAGGTCTCTTGTGTCGTCACCGTCGCGCTGAAATTCCTCTCTGTCGTCTCCGCTTCTGTGCTGGGGAGAGCAGTGTGTGGAGTAGATGGCGTCATGCTGGGTAGCAGGGAGGTGGCTGGGGGCATGGGCACAGTTGTCTGCAGGGTGGAGAAGTTGAAGCTGACAGTGGTAGTGTTGGGGGACATCCTGGTGGCTGTGGTTGTAGGTGGCTTTGACGCCATGGTAGAAACAGTCACTGGAGTGCTAACATTGAGCCTGTTTGCGCTTGTCGTAGCCCCATCTTCAGGACCTGCTGTAGGAGCTTTGGTGGGGCTCCTGGGGGAGGTGGGCACTGTCGTGGGTGGCTCTGCGAGAGAAGAAAGGACAAGGGAACCTCCATGAGATACCTTTCTGCAACACTGGAAGGTTTAGATGCTGGAGATTCGTGTGACTGTAATTACAAGGACAAAACAGCCAAAAAATCCTGAGTCCAGGACAGGGAATGCTTTGTACAGCATGGAAATGCACACCCTATAAAAGCTGGTAACTTGAATACATATTATGATATCGAGGAGGTACAAAGATTAGAGCCCCTGTGAGAGAGGATCAATATTTGCTAGAGGCAAAACCTGCTGGTCCCATTTATGAGCACCTGCAGCCCATCACCCTCTTTCTGACACTTCACATTACAGTTAAGTGGAGGGCAGAAGGGGTAAGTCACCGAGCACGTGAGCACTTACTCCTTTGATCCTAAAGATGACTTAGGGCCAAAAGAGAGGAGACAACAAGCATAGTTTACCTGTCATAACGTTGTTAGCACCTACGCTTATCAGGCCACTTCCGAGCAAAAGGAGAAAGAACCACAAATCCATGTTCACCTGGGGAAGAGAACAAAGAACAGTTTTTTAAACCCTCATGCAACATCACCCCAAAATAATTCAAACTGGGCATGCCACTGTGCATCTTGTGTGTGTGGAGCTGGAAAGGAGGAGTGAATGTGTGGCTGGAGTCCCTGCAGGCATGTGGATAGGAAGGATTTATTGATATGTTCATGCATTCCCAATGGGAGGGTGCATGGAGAGATGCCAGTCTGGTGGACCAGCGAAGGCGACCAGACACGAAGCAGGGAACGAGCAAACTGTGGGAGACCATGAGAAAAATGAGATATGAACCCGAGCACCAAAGATAAGTACCTGATCTTAAAGGAAATTAATAATGTGTTCATGTAACGGTCTGCAAATGAGCGTCCTTTGAGCAAACTGAAATACAATACATATGAAGTCCATGGCAAGGAGCCTTGATCCAAAATACCCAGGAACTGGAGGCAGGGAAGATAGGAGAGGTCAGCTCCTCCTGCGGGCAGTGCCCAGCAGATCCCTGCCAGCTCGTTGAAGCCCCTGCCTGTTACTGGGTGTGGGCAGAACACACGCACAAGGCCAGGCTCAGCTCCATTCAAACCCCATCAGATTCCCTGCACGTGCGGATGAAACAAATACCCGTAAATATTAATCCAAGGTCATCTGCAAGTACAGGCTGCACATTCGTTGTACTGTACGTTTCTTCCCAGGAAATGTCCTGCAAAATTACAGGACGATGACATCAGTAAAGTTGTTTCCCCCAGGCTTTCTCCCCCAGCCCTTTTAAATACAAGGTTTTTATGGCGATATCTTTCCTCTGTAGACCTCAAAAAGCTCCTGAGAAATGGGTATCGTCACCTCCTCCCAAACAGATATGGATCCAGAGGCTCAGGCAAACGACAGCGAGATGTGAGACATCATCATCCTGGCCAGAAGAAAGCCCAAAGCTGCCAAGCCCCAGACCAGCACACAGCCCTGGGGCCTCACAAGGATGGGCCAGCATCTCACATCTGCTACGAGCCCAGAGAGGGCTCGGAGACACCTCTGCTACATGCCATCGACCGGCAGCTGCCGTACAACTCTCTCCTGTTCTTCAGGTTTTTGTCACATGTCCAGTTGCATCTTCAGTATCTCCTGGGAGAAGGCTGCGAGATCTCGCTGCCAAGTCAACTCAACAGGCTGCCAAGAAAGGGTTTTATTCCTGATACGCAGTCTAAGCCTCCCCCTCTTAAATACATCTTGTGTTGTTTGTTCTTGTTCTATTTATTTAAATCTGCTTCAATCTAGACCCATCCCAAACTCCGGGCAAAAGGACAACACTGAAGTCATCAACACGCTGGAAACGATATCAGAAACACAAGATCCTCCCCACCCAGGAGTATCCTCACACCAGCACCACCCACTTACATGTTTTTCCTCCCCCCCGAAAGAAAACCTGGCAAAAGTCGAACTTACTCAGTGACCAAAAGGTCAGACAAACCCTGAACCAGAAGGAAACCAAGCTCCAGAGATAAGAGTTTTCCTTCGGCTCCCTCCACGGCCAGTCCTGGGGCAGGGCTTTCTCCAAGGGGTCCCACTGGTGCAAGCAGCCAACTTTCCAGAGGGTTTCATCACTGGTTAAAATATCTGTCTGGACAAATTTGAACTGATTCAGTCCTCCTGCCACTGGTAAGAGCAGGACTGGTCCTGCAATGCTTCCCTGAAGCTCTGCTCCAGGCTGTGATGTCTGGAAAACCCATAACCGGTAGGTTTTCGATGGCACGCTCCACTCTTGGTGCTCATTGAGGTCACTCAACAAGCAATTGCACTCTGGAGCTGAGTTGGTCCTAAGCCAAAGAGGTTTTCCACCCCTCCAGTGAGGAAAGGGAGCTCGTGTCCTCCCCGTGCTTAATTGCAACCGGGAAGCACACGAAGCTGCACCACCAGCAAGAATGAAAGCAACTCGCTGCAGGAGACAGATCCTTCTAGCATCCCACTGTGGAAACCCACAGAAATAGGATGCTCTTCGTGATCGGACCCACATGCAAAGGCAGAAGGAACGTAAGCCCATGCTGAATCTCCAAATGAACTTAGCAGCAGCACTGAGATGCTCCTGAAACCTCACAGGGACTGATGAAGGTGCCAAGGTCTCACCATCACAACTGCTTCCCTTGCTGGGAACCCATCACTACCACAACAAGAAAACAGTAACAAGGTAAAGGAAAAGACCTGGCTCTTCCGCAAACACTACTAGGGAAAAAAGTGACTGTTCGCTGTGTTTTGATGAATATTTGTATAGAAATGCCATTCTTGCAGGTGGATGTGGCTCCTTTACTCTTCCCCCCCACTCCATTTGTCAAAATGAGAGTTCCCATTCATTTGGGATCCTGTTCATTTGGGATCCTGTTCATTTGGGATTCCTGTTCATTTGGGGTCCTGTTCATTTGGGATTCCCACAGCTATGCCAGTGTTAGCTCTGCAGTAGCAGTTTGACCCAAGAGCAGACAAACCAGTCGCTAAATGGGGATGCTCCCTCTGCACTGGCATCCTACTGGCTCCTCATGCTGAGATCTTGCTCCTCAACACCTTGCCCATAATTAACCGATCATTGGAAAACCATATAGATATTAATCTCTTCCAAGCCTTTCTTAATGGCTTCAGGGATCTTTTGAGCTGGCTGCTCCAGCTCTTGCAGCACACCTCAAATACCAGGGGGAATGACAATTTGTTCATGGTCACTCAGCAAAGGGGTGGCAGAGCTGGGACTGGACCCCAGAGGACCTGGTTCCTCTCTTGTCTGTGGTCCTGGGAGTCCTTTTGAGAAAATTAAGGAAGGAAAGACCTATGGGTTAGCCCATACTGATCCCACACACACTCCCTAGGGCCAACAGCCAAATGTCCCTTTGGCCTCTGAAACTCTTTTCCCCCATCCTCAACATATTTTTTCCCTGGGTATCAAAAGCAGGACATGGAGGGTGGGTGGAAAGAAGTAAAAGCTGTAAATCCCCTCTTCTTTCTGCCCTCCGTTACGGGGAAGTAACCCACATACAATAAAAGAGCTTGGTTCTATCTCCACAACCATGATTGCTATATGGATGAGAGCTACAGGTGATTCCTGGACCAGTCTGGACCAGTTGCAAAACCCCTTTGGGATGGTGCAATGATCATAGAATCATTTAGGTTGGAAAAGACCCTTAAAAGCATCGAGTCCAAACATCAATGCAGGTCTCTCCTTTGCTGAGCCAGCAGCACAGCTCCGATGCCCTGGAATTACATCAGTGGGCAGGCAGCTGCCTGCCTTTAAAACCCCCTTGATATTACATTTAATAAGTTCATTGATCCTTGAGCGGATTGCATTAGGAGGAAAGGGTTGGCCAGGGGAGAGAATACTGAGTTTCCCCAAGCCTTGCCCCGTTTTCATGAAGAAAGCTGGATGCAGGCAGTCTGTGCAGATCCTGAGTTTTTATGGTTTTATTACTGCGAACATCAAAAGAAACAGGACGCCGGGCAGCCCCCCAAGAGCATCGAGCCTTGCTGTGCAGATCATTACACAAAAATCCCGGGAGCTGCTCCTGTGACCGGCAATCAGCTGCCAGCGCCGCTTTATCACCTTAAAACCGGATCCAGAGCAGAGAGCGAGCAGAAGAGCCCTGCACAAGGGGAGGGCTGTGCCAGCCCAGCTCCCGGCTCCCAGCCCCTGCTATTAAACACTCCCTATTCCCAAATGCAGTATAAATAAGTGCCAGCGGTACGCCGTTACCCGCTTCTTAACATAAAAGGCCTCGAGAGTCCTACCCCAAAGCTGGAGAAACCCGAGTCTCCCTTCCCCCTCGGCTCCCTCCCTGCTGGTTTCGGAAACAGAGAGGAAATACTTGTAATGTTATCAACATAAACACAGCTCTTGGCCGGCTGCAACATCCTGCGAGCTCTGCAGAAAAACACCCTGACGTCACGGCGCCGGCTCTGCCGAGGAGAAAGAAGCCGGCTTCGGCACCGCTGCCCCGGTGGGTTGGGATGCTCAGCATTGCATCTTTGTTTTAAACCTTCCTTTTCAAAAATCAGGGTTAGAAACCTGAATAACCGCTACTGGTGTTTTCAGCAATATTATATATATATATTTTTATATATATATATATATATATAGTGTATATGCACTGTGGTCTCCTGTACACTGCTTGAGAGCTTCCTATAGGAAAGGCTGGGTTTGAGACTGCAGGACGTATGTTTTAAAATAAGTGGATCTTGTCAAGACGACTGATGCTGGGGGGCGGGGAAGGAAATAATCTCTTTATAAAGTAATAAGTGGCTTAAAAATGGTCCTTGCGTGTGATGCTGCTATAGGGGGGTTTGGCTGCAGGACCACCTCCCCGTGCTTCCAGAAAGCAGAGAATTAGTATTTAGTGCTGCAGAAACTGCCCAGATCCTATCCGGATACAGCCGTCCACAATCAAAGGCAGGATTTACCCCCACCTCTGACATATTCCTAATTCCTGGAAAATGAGGCAATCTTTTTCTATGTGCAAGGAGGAGACATGACCTGAATTCTACCCAGCTTTCTGGGACCCCAGAAACCGCTACTGCTGTCAGTAGGATGCTAAAATGTAGCGGCTCAACCAAGACCACCCCACTGCCTTGTGCTGGCCCCAACCGCAGTGAAAAATAAAAAAAATTGTTCAGTTTTCTTCTTTTTTTTGGCAGGGAGGAGGGCAAAACTAGGAGCAAGGTTAGCATTTGCACCGGTTAGCTCTTTGAAGCAGCTCACAGTAGGACAAGAACAAGCATGAGCATAAAGAAAGGGGAAAAAGTTTTTTTTTTTTTCTTTTCGGTGGCAGCAAGCCATCCGCATGGCTCAGCCTCCCTGGAAAACAAACCTGCCATTCCCTCTCCCCCTCCCTGCTCCTTTTAAATCCCATTGTGGTTTTGCAGCCTCTCACTGGAGCTGTGATCCGCAGCAGAGGAGAGCTGCCCACAGGCTCATCCGATGGCAGAACAATTGTGCCGGCACTGAGTTCCCCTTCCCCATAACCCCAAAACTCTCCTGTTAGGATGAGATGCAAAGGATGTAAAATAATGATCAGGATGAGCCCTGCTGCTGGGAGCTCCACACCGAAAAACAAAGCCTGGTCCCCTACGAGAAATCACCCGGGGGGGCAAATGTCTTGCGGGGGCTCCTTACGCCGTGCATTGATGTCTTCTCTTCGTTAAGACCGTGCAACGAGCTGCTTCGGCTCCGAACCGCGCTGGGATGGCTAAGGGCTGCAGTGAGCTGGCCATCGCAGGGAGAGGAACCGTTGAGTTCAGGGAGGGAAAAGGGTTTTGTTGCACTAATGCGCAGTGACTAATTCCTTGCATGTGTCTCCGAAGCTGAAACGAGGCCTTTGATGTGTCACTGAACATTATTCCCCCACCCCACCCTCTGCTTTTCCACTCTTCAACAGAAAAGATGAATCACAGCAACCATTCACCCCTCCTGAAAATCCACTTCATTTTCTTTTTTTTTCTTTTTTTTCTTAGCTTTTAAATAAACAGGCGGCCTCCACGTGAGTGACAGCCACTGTATTGAACGGCGCATGAGGAGGAGGCAAGCCTGTGGAAAGGGCTTGGGGTTTTGCTTTCTCCACCTGCCCAACCTTCAACAAATCGCCACTTTCCTGCACCTCGATATTTGCTGATGGCATGGTTTGGGTTGGAAGGGACCTTCAAAGATCGTCTAGTCCAATCCCCCTGCCATGGGTAGGGACACCTTCCACTAGACCAGGTTGCTCAAAGCCCCATTCAACCTGGCCTTGAACACTGCCAGGGATGGAGCATCTACAACTTCTCTGGGCAACCTGGTCCAATGTCTCACCAGTCTCATCAAAAAACACTTCTTCATTACGTTCAACCTCAACCTACCCTCTTGCAATTTAAAACCGTCGCCCCTTGTCCTGTCACTGCAGGCCCTGGTAAAAAGTCTCTCTCTGTCTTTCTTATAGGCCCCCTTTAAGTACTGAAAGGCTGCAATAAAGTCTCCTGGAGCCTTCTCTTCTCCAGGCTGAACAACCCCAACTCTCTCAGCCTTTCTCCATAGAAGAGGTGTTCCAGCCCTCTGACCATTTTCGTGGCCCTCAGTCCAACAGGTGAACGCACAGTCCTCTTTCAAAGAGCAACATCATCATACGTGCATGGAGGGAACCCGACCCTACTCCCACCTGGCTTTCAGGGCATCCAGAAATATCTAGCACTGTTAGGATGATGTTAAAAACTGCTGGCCTGAACCAGGATCGGTCTTTCACATGGATGTAATCTTTAGTGAGATGCTAGTCTATCCCATGCTAATCACACGGGCTCTCATAGCACACACTGGCAGCAGCAAAGCGCATGAAACCATCGTGGGTGGACGTAGAGAGAATCAGGTGTTCACCAGCCAGAACTTGGAAGGAGGTTCCCCAAGCTCCCTTCCTACCTCTGCCACCAAAAACTGGAAATCCCTGTGCTTCGGCCTGACCTACTACAAAAAGGCTCCCAGACTGGCTTTTTTCACTCTGTAAGTGAAAGACGCAGGTTTAATTCATTCAGAAATATTTGCAAGGACCTTTGAGACCACAGTTAATTATAACTTACTGGGTCCAGTCCTGTTTAACATCTTCATTAATGATCTGGATGATGGGACAGAGTGCACCCTCAGCAAATTTGCTGATGACGCCAAACTGGTGTCCGACTTAGAAGAGTGGCTGATACTCCAGAGGGTCGTGCTGCCATCCAGAGGGACCTCACCAGGCTGGAGAAATGGGCCAACGGGAACCTCATGAAGTTCAACAGGGAGAAGTGCAAAGTCCTGCCCCTGGGGAGGAACAACCCCAGGCACCAGTATGTGCTGGGGGCCACCCGGCTGGAAAACAGCTTGGCAAGAAGGGCCCTGGGGGTCCTGGTGGACACCAAACTGAACGTGAGCCAGAAACGTGCCCTTGCCGCAAAGGCGGCCAGTGGTGTCCTGGGCTGCATTAGACAAAATATTGCCAGCAGGTCGATGGAGGTGATCCTTGTGCTCTACGCAGCACTGGTGAGGCCACACCTGGAGCACTGTGTGCAGTGCTGGGCTCCCCAGTACGAGAGAGATGTGGACATACTGGAGAGACTCCAGCGAAGGGACTGGAGCATCTCTGCTGGGAGGAAAGGCTGAGAGAGCTGGGACTGTTCAGCCTGGAGAAGAGAAGGCTCAGGGGGGTCTCATCAATGTCTATAAATACCTAAAGGGAAGATGCAAAGAGGACGGAGCCACGCTCTTCCCAGTGGTGCCCAGTGATGAGACAAGGGGCAATGGGCACACACTGAAACACAGGAGGGTCCCTCTGAACCTCAGGAAACAGATTTTGAGTGTGAGGGTGACCAAGCACTGGCACAGGTTCCCCAGGCAGGTTGTGGAGTCTCCATCCTTGGAGATATTAAAAACCTGTCTGGACACCGTTCTAGGCAACCAGCTCTAGAGGAGTAGGGAGGTTGGACCAGATGACTTCCAGAGGTCCCTTCCACCCTCAATCACTCTGTGATTCTGTAACTTACTGTCCTGCAAACTTTTCAGAAGGCAAACCTGCTGGGATTTAAGCTCATAATGGAGTAAGATAACATCCAGCACTGGAAGGAGAACCCTACGGTGTGCAGGATGTATTCTGGGATCCCACCAGTGCCCCTCCAGCTCTACGCTGGTGTTCAGTGAACAAGCACCAGTTACTGCACACCATGATGGCCCTTTGCCAGGTATGAGACAACCTTTACTGCCTAGGAGCCACTAATGAAGAGTCAAAAGCTGCTCAGAGGAAATGAGCCCATTATAGCCTCTTCTAAAGGAGCTTGGAGCATCTCAAGACTGATAAGCAAGACTCCTAGAAGAGCCTTCAGACTAGGCAATTATTATCCCAGTTAGGAGACAGGAAAACTAAACTGATGAGGTTTTAAGCAAAAAAACCAGAGACAAACACCAATGAATGTGGATGCTTAAGTAATCCGGACATGAAATAGTTCAGGCTCCTAAAGATACGCAGAAATGTTAACAGTGGGTATCTGTCCTCTGTAACTGCGGCACATCAGATCTTAGTTTTCTGTAGTGCCTTACTTTTAGGAAAGAAATCTCTCTCTCTCTGTTTAAAAACAGGCAAATACTAACACAGAGCCTAGAGACTCGATGGTCTCATGCTAAAAATATAGAAGGAAAAGCCAGGAGATGTAGCCTCCATCCATGGCTATGCCAGGGACAGATCAGTGGCACGTCTAAGACCAAGGCACTCGATGATCTCCAGCCCTTGCCTATCGAGCTGCACAGACAGGTACTCCTGGCCACACCGCTGGCACAATGATCAGAGTCATTGAGCAGTCTGGAAGCTTCCCTGAGTGCCTTGGAGGGGCAGAGCTACAAATACATCCAATTATTTTCCTAGTAATAATTTTCCTAATAACTCTTATAATTAGGATGGGTTTAATGTGCCCTCAGCCACTCTTTTCTGCCGACGCCGTGGCTGTCTGATTGTGGGAGCACGTGCCAGTCGCTCTTGCACCTCTCACCACGTGCAGAAAAAAACACAGGATGGTTGGGGAATAAATTGTGGAGGGAGACAGAAGAGGATGAGGACCTTCCTGGATCTGTAGCAATGGAGAACGACCAGCTGGAGAGGGTTTTCTAAAGGACACAGCATCAAGGAACATCAAGGCGGGACAGGTAAAAGACAAGAGAAGGTGAAGTTCTAAGAAAAAGGAGAGCAGTGAGCTAAGCCCAAGGGAGCTGTCAGGTCAGGGAGGATGAAGATGAAGGACTGACTCTGAGCCTTGACCAGGAGGAAGGTGCTGGGGATGGAGGGTTTCGCTGCAGGCCAGGCTGGTAAGGGATGGTGGGGTGGAAGGAGCTGCATTGCAAAGGGGAGAGGGAGGTGAGACTTCCTTCTGGGGTAATTAAAACACATCTGCTGAAGCAACACCCCCAGAGCTTGTAAAAAACCCTGGCTAGTATGAGACCAAAACCCATGGCCTCCTGGTGTGCTTCCCCCCGCAGGATGGGCATTGCAGCTGCAATGTGGTGCTGGGAAGCAGAGAGTGACTGCCCGAAAAGCTCGAGTGAAGCTGGTTCATCTCACTATTCAAAATAATGAATTAATAAATAAATTAAAAAATCCCCAAATGTCAAGTCATACAGGAATATATTTCTCTAAATATTCCATTTAGGGTGGCCCCTTCTTTGTCCCAGGCATCATTTGTAACATGTACAAAGAAAACATGAGTGCAGTTCACATACCAGCTACAAAAAGGACCGGTTGCTTTTGATTGAGGAGTCAGGATGAAGCATGGCCATTATTTAGCATAACAACATCCCTACCTAGCAAGATGCCTTTCAGAGAGTGAGCGAATGGTACATGGGGAGGAGAAACAAGGTTTAAAAAAACACAAAAACCCACACTAAAAATAAAGCCCAGCTTTTGGGCTCAGCCCTTTCTGCAGGACCGAGATGAAGTCCCAGCTCCAAGCCAAGACTGAGCCGGGGAGCCGGAGCATTCGGGTGGCGAGTGGTCAGAGCATCCTACTTAAAACAAAGGTGTCGGAGGGGATCATTCGCATGACAGCCTTAAAATCTCATTACAGAGGCTAAGCTCCAATTAAAACGCATGCGTTCGGTCATGCAGCTTAATCGCTGGTTGTGCTTACCCTGAAATCCGCCTGGGACACCTGTAGGGTGCGGGGAGCAGCCAGCCCGTCCCACGGAGCAGCCCCTGGGCTAAGAAAGTGCCGTGGATCCGTAAAATCACCAATTTACCTGCGGTAATTCTGCACCGCTGCTCAGTTCAGCCCTGTTGCCACAGTAACACTTCTGGTGAAGCCGAGATCACTGATTATGAAACTAGAAAAAAAATCAGAGGCTGCTAATTAGGATATACTCCAGTTCTCAAAAAGCTCCATATTAATGACATTACAATTGCGAGCGCAGGGAAAATAGATGCCAGAAAGCATCGCTTTGGTCAGCATCGGCAGCCGCCACCAGCCGCTTTTTGGGTCTTTTTATATATGGGTCTTAAAATTCAGCTTGCAAATTCCCTGTAAATTCAGCTTGTTTTCCTTTTCTTTGAACAAACGTGCAAGACTTGGTGGAACAGTCTTTACTCTTTACATATTTTTGCATGTATTAGACTGGAAAAAAAGGGTTGAGGATGATGTACAAATGGCGATAGCCAGAGTGGGGCCAGGGATGCATCCCCTGCATCTCGCATTAACTGTGTTTCTGTCACAGTTTGCCAGAGAAAGAAACCAAAAGCCCAATTTCACCAGTGGCTGCAAGGGTCTATAAACGAGGTTTGAAAATGAGGGGAACTGGAGTTTAAAGCGTTTTCCTCTCTGACATTTATTTGAGTGCCAAAAGCATTTTGAGGCATGTCTTCTGCTGAAGGCATCAAGCTGAAAAGTCTGACTGGGAGCAGTTGTGCTGCCAGACACAAGTGTTTTTCAACACAATCTACAAATAAGATACTGGAGTGTATTTCCAGGTGAAAGGAAAATGGCCTGACAGGTATTTCTGGAGCCGCAAACCCAGAGCGATGGTACTTTAAAAAATCAGCTCATCGAAACGCCTTAATTTTTCCATTCTCATCGGATGACGAATCTACCAAGCAGATGAAATGGTGCTAAACAAGCGGGGCTAAGGACCAAAACTGACTTAATAGCTTATAATATTCATTAATGCAATGGCAGATTCTGCATTCCTCCATCATCCAGGGCTGCCGCATGATGCACAGCCCGGCTGCTTGACTTCAGCCAGCTCCACTGATGGGGACCAGGAGTCACAACCTCCGAAGGGGATGCAGAGGCTGAAAAAACAAATTGCCGGTGAAAGCTGTGCCCTGAGCTTAGGCACAGCCTTGACTTTGTCCTGGGGAAGGGCAGGAGTCAAGAGGTGCCAACATCTTCCAGTCCAACACCATTGGGCTGTGATGCCCCGACCCAGATATGCAGCAGAGCTTCTGGGCTGTGACTTTATACCCCTCCGTGTCAGCACACAGGATTTCAGAACCTTGAGCTAAAACTTTTGGTATAACAAAGAGGGAGAGAAGACCTCTCCCCTGCAAGCAGGAAGGAAGCTTTAGGCAAGTAAATGTAAAAGTCCTAAGTGGGAAACAGAATCATCAGTTGGGGGTGACCTAGAGACTTCAGCTATCACCTAGCTGACAGCAAGGATGCCATTTTTATGAGTATCTTTTGCCCAGCCGAAGGCTATCACGAAAACAAGCTGCAGCTTATTTGTAAAGCAATACGAACGGCTGCTGAAGCTCTCATTCAGGTTGCAGGTGAAATTTGGATCAAAATGCAACACCGCAAGCTCTGATGCTGTTGCTGGAGGTATTAAAAGCTGGAGCAACTGTAGATCATATGTGACCCACCAGAAAATAAAAAGAGAAACAATCACTCACTGGCCATCCCAATTTATAGGAAGTATCCCAGTCCCTACTTCTTAAATTAGGAGAAATAACTGGAGAAAAAAATACTATATATATAATAAGCCTCTGAATGCTGCAGGGCTGTGCTCTCCCTGTAGCACAGGCAATGGGCACTTCACATCCACAGCGAGAGCTGACGGCACCCACCAGCAAAGGACAGCCTAAAACAATTGAGGGGCTTTCCAGAAGGCAATGCTACCCCAACTGCTGGATGAAGCTCCTACCAATTACTCTCCCACAGCCTAATTACACCTCATCAACTCCTGGTTCAAGTAGTACAGGGGATTGGCGCTGGCAACTAAGCTGACGACTCAGGTAAGAGCTCTTCCCCAGGCTGCCCCAGGATCGATGCTGCAATGCTATCAACAATTCTTTCCCTATGAAGGGTGAAAAGGAAAGTGCTGCACTTGGAGAAGAATTGGGGAACCACTTTTTTTTCCCCTTTTGAGGTAGGAAAATAAGTGAGATATTAATTTTTTTCTTTAGCAGCATCACCTAAAGCCTTGAAAGCACAGGTCCCCTGCTTGTGATGGCATGAACCCGTCTCTTCTCCCACTCACCAGTAATACTGGGGATATGTTAGGTGTAGTGTTAATTACGTATAAATGTGATTTATTAGCTGGAAACAATGCAAAGAGCTGATCTCATAGGCTAAGACATCCATTGACCGCTACGTAAGAGCAACTGGCCAAGAATGAGGGCATCCCAGTCCCGAGCAGACGGGGATTGCCATGTTACAAATAACAAATTAATAAAACCAGTGGGATTCAGCTGCCATCAATGGTTTAGTTGGAGGCAATATTTCTAACCTTTTAATAGGCTTATTTACAGGAATTAGTCCTTTAATGCTGTGTGCTCATGTATATAGTACAGTATAAGCCCGTTCAATGCGACCACAGAGAGAACATCTGCTTTTCTGAGCAATTAGGGAAATTATTGCCAATTATGGGGACTGCAGGTAAGAGCAGCTGGGGAGAGAGGCTGTCTATGAGGAGGGATGGGAAGCTTTTCAAGATGCTGATGTGAGTGGGAAGTTCACTGGGAACATAAATATCCTGGCAGAAAGGAGCCTGCGCCCAGAGAGCAGCCAAAATATCCTCAGCAAGGAAAGGATTTCGGGCCAGCAGAGTTTTGGGGCAATCTCTGTTATTCACGCTGTTGGCATTTCGAGCAGATCAATCTCCCAAACTTTTCTTCTCATCAGCCCACGCTCCTGAAAAAGGACCAAACTCTATTTGTCTCCAGTGGCTCGACTTCCACTTTCCATTTTTTTTTTCCCATCTATTTTTTCCATCTGTCTTTTTTTCAACTATTTTCCTTTCCATCTTCGATGCTGAAGAGCGGCATCCTTGTTCAAGACAAAGCGATGCTGCAGGCACAAGTCTTAGAGCCACACCAAGCAGGGCATCTTCTATCATTGCTACTGCTATAAACCTATTCCATATATAAATATATTTATATTTTTTATATATATATAAAAATATAAGCCTATTATAAACCTAATATCATAAAGCTATTATATATATTTTATATATATTGCTATAAACCTACCATAAACCTAGTATCATTGCTACAAACCTACTTCCTGCTGACACAAGATTATGCAAACTGAAACAATCCTAGTCTTAAATAACAGGGTGGGTACAAGCCCCTCCAGATACCAACACAAAACCTAATGCTCAATAGTTCTGAAAAAAAAAAATAAAATAATGAAAATGCAGTTTCTTATCCTTAAAGTGACTAAACAACAGCCTGGGACGACTAACTTTTAGCCCTCCCATGTTATTCACAATTCATTCTCTATTTTAATCTCCCCAACAAAAGGCTGAACTCAACCATATTATTGTCAGCAAGGGCTTTTATCATCAGCCTTCGAAATGGTCAAGGCATGGGAGAGAACAATGACTCTCACAGGAGAATAAATACAATCTAAACAAAAATACCCTGTTGCTAAGGTTTAAATCAGCGGTTTTTTTGGGCACAGACGGGTAGCTGGGAATCCCGGTGCCACACTATATAAAAAACCAGGGGAGAACTAGGACTCGGATGGGGAAAATAACCTGATACTCAGCCCTGTTATGTCTTTCCCTCCAGGATGGCATTTAAAATATGACTATCATGTAGTGGACTTTAAACCAAAGCCAATGGCTGGAGCATGCTGCTGTTTGCAGCAGGCAATGCTCCACCTAAGCCCATGCATTGCTCCAACCTCTGTGGTCCTGGGCTTCATGTCTTGCTCCAGCAAGGGCAAGAGGTGAACCATGACCAAAGATCTCCACGGTGAAACCTCGAGGTTACTGCAGCACTGGTGGCTAAGATGTTCACAAGCTCGGCAGATGGCTGCTGGGAATGATCCATGCCACGGGGCTGGACGCCGCTGTTGTCAGCATGGCAAGAGAAAAGATGAAGTTGGAGGAGCAAACTTTGCCGGAGCAAAGAGGTCCATGGAGATGCTGGCCACCTTGCCTGCACAGCCACAGCACAGATGTTGGGAACGTCCAGCTAGGACCTCCTCTCAAGGAAAGCCCCAGCCCAAACCGCAACGATTTCTCTTGTGAAATCAACCCTAAAAACAACTGCAGAGCACCGTATGGTTTCTACATCCTTAGCCAAGGGAGCAGTACCTGCTTTTGGGGTTTGGTAGAGAAATACCCTTCCCCAGCAGTGGTATGGAAAGGAACTGGGTTTGGCCATGGTGTCCTTGCTGCTAAACACAGCTGCCAGCTTTGCAGCAAGGGTCTCCAGCAGCAAAGTGGCTCCTGAGTCAAGAGTGACCACAAGGCCAGGAAAACCATGGCTGACAGCCCTGGCAAGGTGCTTCAGGGTAGAAGGTTGGGTAAGGGGACACCAGAGCTATGGTGGTCCAGAGCTTCCTCCCCTCTAGATGGAGCTCCAGGAGAAGCCTGAGGTCCCTATCCAAAGAGAAGGCGGACGCATCCCATCATCAGCAAGCATCGTCTCCTGACCTACACCTCGGCGCTAGAAAAGAGGACAAGTTTGCGATGGTAATTTCATGAAAACCAATAAATTGTCAGATTAATTATTCTCTCCTGCAATATAGCAGTAAAATGCCCATCGCGGCAAACTGCAGTCAAAGTACAGAGTCCCCCCGAAAATTTTCCCCTCCTTTGGCAGGGCAATTCTCCGCCCCAAAACTGCTCAAAAGCCGGAAACAGCTGCTGTGATCAGGCACAACAGGCCACCACAGCGGCAGCAGCTGCTGGAAGGAATGACTTCTCTGAAAAGTTTGGAGATTTTATTTGCACTGAGACCATAAATATTTTTGCACGCACGTAAGCAGCGGTTAGGTGATGTATCTTGGCCATTTTGTGTGCAAAAGGAAAACCACAAAGAGGGAATTTCAAGTTTCCTTGATGACAGCAGCCCGGAGCATATGAAAGACAGAACAGAGTCAAGGTAACGCTGGAATTCAGTTTTTATGGCCCATTCTGTTATTTTGCCAATAAACAAGGTGTCCACAAGCAGGCATTAAATATCACCTTGTGTCACTTAGATTTTAGTGATATTCAAATAAACATTAAGAGGCTATGGCAGAGCTCAAATCCCCCTGTATTAGGCACCTAGGCCAAACAGCCACCAAAAGTACGCTAAATTAAGTTAATTGCAAACCTATTCAGAATGACAGAGCACTCAGGTTAAATATTTTCATTTCAATAGCAATACAGTGGATAGCAACCGAGACATCCCCATCTTTGAAAGTCTTTGCTGTCCCAGCCTTTTAAAAGGCTTTGAAAAGCAGCATTCCCACAAAAACACCCATTTTCATCACGCCTTAGCTAGGAGCATAATACACAGAAGGATCCTCAGTATTGCCGTTAAATAAGAGACCCCCCTAACCAGGCATTAAATGGTACAGGAGCTCGCACACAACAGAGAGCGCTTTCTGTAGCAGCTTGTTGCTGCACAAATACAAGACAAAGTCTGTTGCTGAAGACCAAGACTGTATTTGGCGGTGCGGTGGCCCAGCCTAACAAATTTGTCTCGTTTTCATAGAATCATGGCATGGTTTGGGTAGGAAGGGACCTTCAAAGATCATCTAGTCTAACCCCCCTGCTATGGGCAGGGACATCTTTCACTAGATCAGGTTGCTCAAAGCCCCATCCAGCCTGGCCTTGAACGCTTCCAGGGATGGGGCATCCACAACTTCTCTGGGCAACCTGTGTCTCACCACTCTCATTGTAAAACATTTCTTCCTTATGTCCAATCTCAGCCTGCCCTCTTTTACTTTAAAACCATTACCCCTTGTCCTATCGCAACAGGCCCTGCTAAAAAGTCTGTCCTCATCTTTCTTACAAGCCCCCTTTAAGTATTGAAAGGCTGCAATAAGGTTGCCCCAGAGCCTTCTCTTCTCCAGGCTGAACAACCCCAACTCTCTCAGCCTTTCTTCATACAAGAGGTGTTCCAGCTCTCTGATGATTTTTGTGGCCCTCCTCTGGACCCGCTCCAGCAGGTCCATGTCTTTCCTGGGCTGAGGACCCCAGAGCTGGACGCAGAACTGCAGGTGGGCTCTCACCAGAGCGGAGCAGAGGGGCAGAATCTCCTCCCTCAACCTGCTGGACGTGCTGCTTTTGATGCAGCCCAGGATACAGTTAGCCTTCTGGGCTGTGAGTGCACATTGCCAGCTTGTTTTTCATCCACCAGTACACCCAAGTTCTCGGCAGGGCTGCTCTCAATCCCTTCATCCCCCAGCCTGGATTGATACAGGGGCTGCCCCAACCCACGTGCAGGACCTTGCACTTGGCCTTGTTGAACCTCTTGAGGTTCACATGGGCCCACTCCTCAGGCCTGTCAAGGTCCCTCAGGATGGCATCCCTTCCCTCTAGCAAATCACCTGCACCACTCAGCTTGGTGTCACCAGTTTTGACTCCATGAAATGCAGCCTGCTGAAGACCAGGGGCCAACCTGGCTCAAATCCCTGCCGTTCCCCTTAGTCCAAACCAAATTCAGTCCAATCAAGTCCAATCCTTCAGTGACATACATCCATCTCTGAGCTGTGCCCTGCCCAAAATCGGATGCTCAGCATTTCTAGATGATTAATCTATGGGTTTGGTTTATCCCAGGTGAGCAATGTTGCCCCCCAAGCCATCCCATGCTTGTACAGCAGTGGGGTGAGAGGAGGAGAGGTGTGCCCTTTTGAAGACCCCCCCCCGCCAATGTTGCCATAACCGAATGCAAGGATGCACCAAACAGGAGGGAGAGGAGTAGGAGATGTCATTTTGGGAGGTGCACAAGGGTTGAAAACAGAGTCCTATGGATAGAAAAAAGGCAACATCCAATATGTACACAAAGCAAGAGGGATGTTATGAGTGATCGGTAGATTATAGGGCTATTTTTGGTCATTTTTACCTTAACAATACCTTCATGTTAGGCACTGTTCTCAAAAGCACTGCTTCTAAATAAGTTCAGTAATCTAGATGTCATTTCCAGAAGTGCCTTAACATAAACATGAACCGCACGATGGAGTGCTTGCACTGGATCTCCAACCAGCCTCCACTCCTCTCCCCTCACAGCTTTACAGGCATCCTACGGGTTCTGGGTGTGATTTAGCTGCCTTTAAAAAACAAGTTCTCCAGATGTTATGGGTTCGCTTTATACCCTCTTTATATCCCTGGTACTCCATTGTATGGATGCTTGTACAGTTATAAGGTTGGATACTGAGTCCTCCCCATCTTTGACTGGTATAGAGCATCAGCTATAGGAAAGGAAGACTTGGGAGGCTTTGGAAAACATGGTGGCATCTTCATTCTCAATTAATTAATTATCCCATGAGCAGCACAAGAAAGGGTTTAGTTCTGAAGTGCCCGCTGGTTGCTTTGCTGAAGGAAACCCCCTGTATCTCAACCACCACTTTGCAGAGGCTGCCAGCATGCTCGTGAGAGCAATTTTGACCACCTCCCAGCTCCAACGCTGGCAAGTGAAGACGATGGGCACAGCTCAACCTCCAAAGCAGATCTTGCACCATTTGAAAAGACACGCTCCAGAAAGGGAGAGCACAGGCAAAAGCGGGGCAGCCCTTGCTCTTTCCAGGTGGCCTTTCTTAGCAGCAAAAAGGCATTTCAGGTGTGGGATGCTCTTAAACCAGCTGGAGGAACCAGTTATAAATGGCAGGTGCTGAGATACTTATTAAGAGTCAAGCAAGGAACATCAGAAGTGGTGTGGACTGGAATGAAAATTAATGAGTTAGAAATAAATGGCTAGCAATCCCGACTCGCACCCCAACACGTCTCTGACTATGAGATTAATGCATAGACAGAATTAATCCAATCCCATCTTCCCTCTGACCTATTTGGGCATGGAGATAAGACCCACAAAAACCATCTCGCAAGATCCGACACGTGCCACTGCCATTGACTCGTTTACATCCCCACCACTGCTTCTCCCCCTGCCCTAGAGGATACTTTGCAGGACAGAAGAAGCAGTAACATCTCTGAAAGCTGCTTTAGTACAAAGGGAAAGAACCCTTCACCTGGAGGGAAGGGAAGGAAAGTTTGGGGTGACCCGGTTCAAGGATGCAGCTCTTGCTGAGCAGCTTTAACTCCTCTCATCCCAGATTAGCTCCTCCGAACTCACAAGCGGCAAAGCTGTTTCACTTGCTGGAAAGATGCCATGTTTGTGTGTTCAGACTAAACATCTGTGCTTTTAAGCCCTGGATTTTCAGATCAGATCTACGTGTTTGGAGGGGGAAAAAACAACATAAACTGTCTGTTAGGGGAGTTTCATTGAACAGAGACACCATTATTTCTTCCTCCCCATCCCCCATATCACCTCTCCTCCTTCTACCAGCAAAGTGGTTCAACAGATTTCAGGAAAACGCAGAGAAAAAAAATATTGTACATTTTCTGTGGTCAGTTTTCCTGTTAAGTCAGAAAGAAGCTACCAGGAACACAGCGTGCAGTTGGCATCTCCCCCTTCTGCCTCACCATGGCAGGGAAGTACTCGACTTGGGATCTCGGGTTTGAGGACCAGGTGGACGGTCTCACCCCCAAGCAGCTTTCTGGGACAGGTACCCATGCAGCCAGCCCCAGGATCAACCGTCATCCTTACACCGCATCAGACACAGTGCCAAAACCGCTCAAATCTAACTGGATCTTCACTGCCAACCAAGGATCCACTCAGCCTTGGAGAGCTGGATTCCTCATTGGGAAGATCAGAAAGGCTGAAGACAGAAAGGTCATCTCCAGCAAAGACCCCAATGGCTTTAATTGTGCCAGTAAGTTCTGGAGCAAACAGATGGAGCCATTTGACAAGACATGGCTTGGTGGTCTGAGATAATTTCATTTTTCGAGCTATGGCTGATTAGTTTTATCTCACCAGCAGAAAACTCTCTGAGAAAGTAGCCAAGAAATCCCCCAAAGCCACAGGTATCCTTGCAGTGTTAACTGCTCTGTTGGCATTGTATGAAAAGAAGGGAACATTTCTGCATCTGATTTACTCCATCTCATCAGAGGGTTGCACAGCTGCTCCTTCTGTAGGTATAGGCATGAGGGTGGAACCAGCTCAGTTGTGAAGGAAGAGCGACTTATGGGGACCTCCTGTCAGGGTGTGCCCAACCCTGATGCAACAACCAGGACACCCCACCATCGCCCCGGCACACATCATGCAGAGGCAGCTGTAGCCTTCCTTCCATCATGCTAAAATACACATGGTTTCCCTCAGCAAATCTCTGTGTGCACCAGAGTCTTCCCGCATCCTTCTGCTGTCCTGCAGAGCTCCCCTTCCCATCGCTCTCCTTCACCTGCAGACCCCTGTATGACAGAAGTAGCAGCTATAAAGTAAAAACAAGCAACGCTTCACCAACGAAGGAATGTGCTGATCCTTCTCCCTCCCACATTCACGGCACTGTGCAATGGGACTACTCTGTACATATCAGTTCTTTGAGGCAGGGGCTGTACTTCTCCTCAGCACATGCTCCGGTAGTTCTCCACGCAGGACCTGGCTCCGTGGGACCTCTACATGGTATCACAAATAAAAGATGAATCGCACTTAATGAATGCAGCATTCCCCACCTCTGTCAAAATGGTAATGCTTTAGGTATGAAAATGAGTATGAAACTGGGAAAGGATGCTGGTCTATCCTGTGAAGATCATAGTTGTGTGCTCTCATGTGTTTCTATTCCTGCTCTTACAGGCTACTTCAAGGGAGACCCCACTGTAAGAGATGACAGGATCCCTCCGGTTTGGTTTCTGGGGCTCCATCAGTTGACAGGAGCTCCACGTCAGCCCTTTCACCACCCTCCCAGCTCTCCACCAGTGAGCCCTCACTGCTGCAGCAGACTTTTTCCCCCTGCTGACACTTGTCCCCACCCTCACTCTGAAGACAAGAGTTAAATATGTCTTTTTTGACAGCCAGGTCTAACACATCTCAGACGATCAGTTCAACCACAGGGAACACGGTCTGCACTTCTGGTCTGATCGCCCACCAAAGGGGCACCCAACGTCCCACCATCAGGGTTATCTCAAGTGCCTCAGCATCTTTGTTCTCTCTGTTCTCATCTAGTTTTCCTGCTTAGGTCTCACTGTGGTGGTGAGGACGTTTTAACATAGACAGAAGCCATGGAACAAGTCTCCATCTTTGGAGATCTTCAAAAGCCATCTGGACATGGTTCTGGGCAACTGGCTCTGGGTGGCCCTGACTGAGCATGGCGTTTGGACCAGATGTTCCTTCCCACCTCGACCACTCTGGGATTCTGTGAATTTGCACCACAAAACCTTCATGTTGGTTTTCTAGCATATAGCCTCTCCAAGACCACTCTCACTGCCTCTAAAGTCAAGCAGCAGAAGTTAGCTCTAAGGCCGGTGGTGAGCTTAGGCACTGTTTCCAGCTATTTTGGAACTCTCCGATGAAGGTGTGTTAATGATCAGTGCTTGCAATCCAAGTAGAGAAGGTAAGTCAAATCATCGTCATCTTCCTTTACAGATGGCACACTCAGCTATAAAAACATTAACCAGCTTGTCAAGAGGTCCTCCTAGCTATATCTACCCAACAAAGGCATCTACCAGGGGGTGATCCCCAGCCCCTCGAAGCAACCCCACTGCTCAGGATCAGCCCACCTGGAGCAGGCTCTGTCCCCACTGCCCGGCACTGTGCCCGTCTTGTCCCTGGGTCCCACAAGGTCCTCATGGCCCAACAGCACCTTCATGTGGGGCATTTTTTGCTTCTTTTCCATTTCAAAAGACGCAAGATATTACAAGAGGTGTGATGCAGCACACCAAAATTGGGGGTTTAACAGCTTGGCAGGTAACGATGAGTCACACAAGCACAGGAGCATATGGGGCCATTTAATTGCACAAGCCCTGCAGTAACCGGAGGACTCAGTGGGGCAGGAGAAGGGAAACACGGCGCCTCTTGTTCACAGTGAGTGGGTCCCTGGAGCAAAGTATTCCCCAAACACACCTACGGTATGAGGATCTGCTTACTTGCCGTGACAGGGAGGCAGAGAGCCAGCCTGGAAGCAGGTGGCAAGCTGGGCAGCCAAGGACAGCAAGGCATCCTGAGTCCCAGCCTTTGGTCTTTAGCATCATCGCCATCCTTCCTCGCTGCACAGAAGCTTCAGCTTCAGGGAGCCAGCTACTCTTTCCACTTTTTTGTGTGTCTTGCTGTGTACCCACCTTTGCTCTCCCAGCCCAAGGGAGTTGCCATTCAGTCTCTTTCCACCCATTTTATAGAGGAAACCAGCGCAAGGATCAAAGGAGGCTCCAGGGCGGGAGCAGCGAGCGTCTGATGTGAAAGGGCAGTAACTGGAGAGGTGGCAGCAAAGAGACGCATTAACAGGTATGGGGGCTGAGCAAATCAAGGGGTTGCTCCTTTCTGCTGGAGCCTCTGGCCATGTAACCTGAGTGCCAGTGCAGAAGATGCCAAGAAGCAGAGGAAGGAGAGAAAAAAAGACCTATGTTTGGACTGATGAAAGAAATGGGTGACAAAATACAAGGCTGAGGTCCTCCTTCTGCTTCTACTTAGTGTCGTTGCATCCTCAAATGACCCTCATGTTTTACTGGAAGAGAAAAATTTGATTTAAAGTCTTACCCTGGAAGTCCTTTGGTTGTGCTAGATGAAAGAAGCTCTACTCGGGAAGTGAAGCAACCACAACTAGGAGCTAAGTCCCTGCTGAGCTGAGCCCCGGTGTTCCCGCAAAACGGACTAACAGAAGTGGCCTTTTTTCCTTCCTTTTCTCCAGCAAGACTGCAAAATGAAAAGCATCTCCGGCATTTGGCTATCCCATGCCCACCAGCAATGTCTGTGGTTTGGGTGGTAGAAGAACTAAAGGTTTCCAATGCAACTTCTTACCCTCCCCACGTGTCCATCTATCTCCCATGTGGTTTCTGGAGCAAACTCCATGTTAAGGCAGACAGAAGTGGATTTTTATTTTTTATTTTTTATGGATCCTTTGTAGTGCTCTGATCCTAAGTCCTCTTTAGCAGCTCTGGGAGGACAGGTCCCAGCCTGTTGCTTGCTTGTATACTGAGGGAGAGAAAAACGCTCCCAGGGTTTTGCATTGCTCGCTCGTGGATGTTCAAAGCCATCTGTTATCCTCGGGCCGTATCATCCCAGCTGTTTTCAAGCAGGACTCCTCCTGTAATCATGATGGCCTCAAGTCGGTTAAAGGCAGGGCCAAGGCTATATTTACCTTGGCATCTGATTGCCAACGCTCTGCCTTCCAGAGTCCTCCTATTTCCTCCTTGAGTAATTAGTAGCCTGTCGGTGGGGAGAGGAGGAATGAGGAACTTCACCCCATTATTGCTGTGTCTTTTGCCACTGTAGCCAAGCCCTTGCTCATGCCCAACAGCTGTAGTTTGTCACAGTATCGGAAAATACAGAAGTTATCAAAGAAAACTGAGATTCTTCTTTTTGGATGTCATGGGGATTAAGCTGCTTCCAAAGATGAGATCCAAGGTCACCCAGAAGGGCTGAAGCCAATAAGTAGCCCCACACTTGGTTTATAATCCACACCAAACAAGCTCAGTATATCGGAATAATGTTCAGAAAGGTGAAACACCTGCTACATATTATTTCAGTAGTTCCTGTTGGGGGAAAAAAGACATCACACCTCGCTGCTGCTTAAGAAAGCGTTAATCCCAGGCTCCGTGAACTTTCGCATCCCAAATGCAGCACACCAAAACACGCTGCTGGCATGAGCAGTTGTCCAACTGACCCAGTTTTTTTTTACAAACTGGGTGAGTAAGGACAAAGCCATCTTATTTTCTTCAAGAAAAAATAATTCACATTAAGCAAGGTACAATTCTGGCATCACTCTCCACACTGTATGACATGCCGTCCTCCCCTGACCTATTTACGGAAGCGCTGCAGTGAGTGTTCCTGCAGGGGGGATGGTGTTATCCACCGTGTAAAAGCCTAAAATTACACT
Source organism: Haliaeetus leucocephalus (assembly GCF_000737465.1). Taxonomy (NCBI): domain Eukaryota; kingdom Metazoa; phylum Chordata; class Aves; order Accipitriformes; family Accipitridae; genus Haliaeetus; species Haliaeetus leucocephalus. The sequence continues at coordinate 3,161,994 of NW_010973177.1, read as the reverse complement.
GCTCTACAAAGAGCTGGGATAAATTGACCCCTCTAAGCAAACGGGTTGCCAAGCTTTTATCTTCTCTTCATTGTTAACTTACACTGAAGCGGAATAATTAGACGATACGGGGCTATACAAGGCACTATTGGAAAGCCCTGCCTTAGCAACTCAATTGTATCTGTAATGCCCACGTTGGCTATTATATATACCTACTGGTTTGGAAAGCTGCTTCTGATTTCACACTCATTCGATACAGGTATGTTTATGATTTTTGTCCAATTTCTGCTACCTAATATTATGGCAAAGGGAATTAGTTGTGGATTTTGGATTAGGAAGGCAAAGTGACTTTAAAAAAAGCTGGTGGGTGATTGCTCCTGCTGCATTTTCTTGCCCTTCATCCAGTCTAGACGTAAAAGTCTCAGGACACAGATTACTTCCGCTTCTCTGCAGAGTTCTGCCATGGTATTAAAAAAGCACAATGAAAGGGACAATAAGCATCAAGATGTGTCTAAAATTAGCGGTTTACAAAACAATCTAATTTTATAATATCCCGAGTACAATAAAAGCAAAGAACAAGTGGGCCAATTATTTAAAAGTTGCAGGATAAAAGGAAACCTTGATCAAAACTGTTATCAGGAAAAAAAATCTATCTTTATTGTGTTGCAGTTTTGATACTAACCGAAATAACTTTCATGAAATTACCATTATGCTACTAAGAATTAGCTAAATTGAAGCAACACACCAAAATCACACTGCCTTGCCCAAGCGATCAATGAGAACAGCCCACAATTGCTTCGTTATTTTCTGCCAAGTTTTAAATTCCAGTGTATTTGCCAATGGTTTTCCCTTTGTACACCTTGGCTCCTCACACAGGAGAGCAGAAAATGGATGGGTTTATTTCCACATGATCTTCAGTTATATTTGCATTTTGGGTCTCAAGTGGTAGCAAAGCTGCAGCTCCCAGACTGTAAGTGAATGAGTAATTTAAGTGGAAAACACCAAAGTTGCATTTCCATTGGTGTTATTATTATTTTTAATATAAATCTTAAACAAGGAGCAAAATTTGATGCAATAGTCCCAGCAAAATACCATTCCTTCTGCCAGGGCAGATGAAAATGTCCTTTAACATACTGGGGGAAAAAAATATTTACAAATCACTGCTGAGAGAAGGGATGCAAAACTGGCAGGGGATCAGAGATTATGCAGCATCCAACTTCTGCTGCCCCTCACAACTGGGAGAATTCAGAAGGAATTAAAGTTGTCAGGGGAATAAAATCGCTGTCAAGGAGAACGGACTTTTCCTCCTGAAAAGCCATGTCCTCTTCCAAGGGAAAAAACAGATCCAGCAGTAACCTGACCTTGCACTTGTGTAAGGGGATGGACGTGCTCTGAGCACATCCTGCTCACAAGCATGGATCTAGGGGACGTCTCTGCAGGTTTTTTCTTAGGAGAGGACACCAGAGATGGACATGCCCACTATCTGTGGTTCAATTTCTCATACTTGAAACAAGGAAATACGAGCCCTATAGCACAGAACCAAGGAAAGATGGACATTATAGTTCCCATGGCCTCAAAAATAGACACACATAAACTGTGTTTACATGCCTCAGTGTTTCAAGAACAAATATAACCATGAAGTCAGCAACTGCAGAAAGCTACTGATACTCTTCAGAGATCTAATGAGTAATCTTTCTTCTGCTGGGGATAAAATAACAAGGTTTCCTTGTACAGGTTTTCCACATGAGCCCTGCTGGGCTTAGGTTGAATGCCCAAACGCAGCATCCTACTGCTCGACCGCACCGCAGACCCAGGCTAAAGTTGCTCCTTTATCCAATGCTCTACAGTCCTCCTCTTCCCTGCTCCAACTATCTCTGTCCCGAGAACAACCTTCACATTTAGCACTAAAGCAAACTTTAATCCATCTTCTTCCTAAATGCTGCGCACAGTCCACTCTCTCATCTTTTCCCTCCTCCCAGGCCTTACAACCATCTCCACCATGACATTTCCAGCTTGGCTGCAAAGCCACCCTTCCTAGGTAAGTTATTATTCTCAGATCTCTCCATCCCTCCTTGGAAATTCATACCAAGTCATAAATCCTTGCTTTTCTTCCCATCAACAGAAACAGCAACCACCTTGATAGATAAATAAGGCTAGCGGTAGACCACTTGCGACCTTCAAGCCATGATTCAGCCACAACACATCAAGAGCCATTAGCCACATAATTTAGCGTCACAAGCAGGTCAAATCCTAACATGCTTCAAAAGGTTTTCTCAACACCAACCTGCATGATGACCAAGGTTAGAAGAGAGGGGAAATAAAACGTTCATGGCCAGCTACGTTCTGCCCCGATTTCTTACCCATTCTCAGAGGTCTGTACCATGGAGCAAATAGGAAATGGGATTTCTTGTGGGTAAAAGCAAAGAAAAAGCTATTCAAATCTCAGTGAAACAGTATTCAGTTATTAAGCTCTAGAGCTGACACCCTACTGACACAAGACAGTTTTGGGAGATGCCTCAACTACAGCTTCAGGAAAGCTGAAGAGCGATCACTGCTAAGATGGTTACACCCTTCTACATCTAGAAATGGCTAGAGCAGGGGCTAAAGAGTCCTTTTTAATTTAAAATATTTTGGAGTAGCAGAATCACAGCCCAGAAAAACATTAACCCTGTAACAAATGACCAATCCCTAATACTACCAGACACCTCACCAGTCCACCTCCCTTCCCCACCCCTCAGCAGAAGGAAATGAAAACCATATGAACTGACCAGGGAAGAGATCGATTAGATCATCTTGTCCTACCCACCATGCAGCAAAAGACTGTTCCCTACAAGAAACTTCCCAAATTACTCCATCCGGTCTCACTTATAAAAGTCCAAATCAATGGAGTTTCCACCTCTTCTCTTGGGATATTATTTCTCCCTGCAGTCTAAAACATCTCACTGCCAAGAAGCCTTTGCTATCAAGACTTTCCTTTTGAAAATTTCTTCATTTCAATTTGCAGTCCCCCTCTCTCCCCTGCATATGTGCATTTATGAACTATGCTAATTAAACAGATTAATATCAAAAAAGGAATTACAATTTAGGAATAAATTAGTTTATTTTCCTTTTATCCTCTGCAAAAAAGCCCAACATGTCAAAGAAAGTCTAAGAGTCTCTGAAATATTCCATTTTTAAATTGGTCCCACTGCTCATAATTACACCTCCCCTCTATCCATACAAGTTACTTTGCTTTTCTTTCTCCCCCTCCTTTTTGGGGGATGAGGGAAGGAAGGCAGAGAAAAAAATGAGAAAGGGTGGGATAAGGGAAGAGAGGAGACGGACCGATCCCATCAGACCAGTCTAATTGCTTGCAACGCTCCCAGGCATATGAAAATGCAGGTTACGATACCGGCTTTGCCTGATGAATATTCCTAACTCCATTTCAGATGCAGGATCTGGGTTTATCCAATGATTGGCTTTTCTGCAGCTGGCAATAGGTTCCACTTCACATAAATACCAAGGAAAAGAAAGGCTGGCTTCTGGCCAAATTGCAGGCAGCAGCTTGGAAAAAAAAGGACCAAGGTCTGAAATGCTGCTCCAAAAAAATTATTATTTCTTCACAAAAATTGGAACAGCTGCAAGAGACAAATGAACCCCCAAATATCCATCAGGCTGGTGGTTACAGCATGTACTGGTAAAGGGCGTCACAAACACAATGGCTTCGACTGAAAACATCCTAAAGAAAGCCTTAATTGGAAAACTCAACTCCAATCTGCCAGTGCCTTTCCCCAACAATTTTCAGTATGTAATTTTACACCCAGATCTACCTGTCTGATGGCCTGCTGTTGGTAATGGATATTCTAATTTATTAAAAAAGATGGCTGTTTTGGGGCTTAATCAAAATGGAAATTCTCACACTTCAACAAATAATTACCCATTCGATCTAAGAGCCCTCCTGCTACTTCAGGATCCTGCCTCCAAGTTGTCCAACCAACACAAAAGGAAAGTAAATGACAATTAATACTCAATACTTTCTCAGCCTACACTTTTAAGGTTTCTCATCATTATCAACTTTAACTTAACTGCAAGTTCTCAATTTCCAGGTAAGTCTGGAAAGCATATAAAAAAAGAAGTTATGGGGAAAGATGATGGCAAATGGTTGGAATAGTCCTCTTGAGTTTACCTGCATGACTTGGTTTGATGTGCTAACATTTGGATGTTAATGGGCAATGGCCCCTCTTTTAGAGGTTATGCATTCAGCCCAGCCATATTACAAGTAATTAAAGGCTGTTCCCATCACATGAATGTTCCTGCTGCCTCCATTATCATTGCAGCTGGTGTCCAGCTCAGCCCAGCTTCAAGTTAGAATCACAGAATCATAGAATCGTTTAAGTTGGAAAAGACCTTTAAGACCATCAAGTCCAACAATCAACCCAATACCACCATGCTCGCTAAAGTTTCAAAGGTCTATGCTCACGTTCAGGAGTTTCGCTGACTGGCTATCTTCTTCCTTCTTGTTCAAAACATTTAACCATGTGTCCTTTTAGTGCTTTGCCAAATAAAAACGCCTTGCTATACAAGGGTCTGAAAGCCAAAGGGAGCATTTTTGGTGGGAGGGATGCTCCACGCAGGAACCCCCATCGAGAGGGATGGGAAGGAAGCTCGCACTGCAGAGGGACTATCTGCTTGCATTAGCAGCAAAGATTTCCCACCCTTTTACAGTATGGTCTAATATTTAAAAATACTCTGCTGACTTCAGTGTGTCCACATCTCCTGTGCCCTTTATTTTTCTGACGGCTTCTCCTGTACGGGAAGTACGGGAACATCCAAATTGCAGTGACCGAGCAAAGAGCCAGGAACCACTGCAGTCGCTGGCCTGGGGCCAACTTTGGGGTTTTTGTTTAAAATGCAACTTATAGAGAGCTACAAGAATAAATATGTATTCTAAATGCTCTAACACTTATTAGAGGTCTAAAAGAAAGCAGTCTTCGAAATAGGAAATGCATATCCAAAGGGAAAGCTGGAGCACAAGCAGGCAGCCTGCCCTTCCTTCGCTGCACGTCTCCCTTTCTTGGCTGCGAGGCGCAGCAAGGAAGTGATTATAAAGCATTTATTTGCAAAATCACAGCCAATAAATCCAATAGCAACAATACCCTCCCTCGCGTTGCTTGTTCCTTGGTGGGGGGGAATGAAGGAGAGGCATAGGTCCAACAAGCAGGCAGGTGCATGGCAGTAACTCTCCTTTCCAAAGCTTTTTGTGAAGCTTCAAGCCCATAAGGTGCAATATTCATCCAGGCTGTCCCCTAGCTCTGCGTACGCCGTTTTGAAGGCCTAGAAAATAAAAAAACCTGGAAAGGCTATGAAGGTTGTGATATGAAAACCTCTGAAAAGGTTAAAAAAAGGACTGGGCTGTTGAATGAGGAAATGAGTAAGGGAGAGCGTTAGAGAAAATAAAATGGTACAGAAAAAGCCATCTAAATTCTCCTCCCCTTTCCTGGATACAAATGCCATCACAAGAAAACCATAGGAAGCGAATCTGACTGCTTTGAAAATCACTGAGGTCAAAAGCATGACAGAAGAAAGGAAAAAAGATTAAACAAAGGGATGATATAATCTACACAGCTATAATTCAAACCTTTGAGGTATAAATAGCTACACTACAGGGATCAAGTCAACCACTAATTTACAGCACAATCAGGAGGGGGGGAGGCAGATACCCATCCCCACAAGCAGATTAATCCTTAATTGCTCATTTTTGCATTTCTGACACCTTTCTTTGAAGTACCAAAGCTGGTACCATCTCTCAAAAGGCACTGGCAAGCCTGAAAATTGCATAGATGGGCCTTGCTGCTGCTTGTTCAGGGCTGCGATGGCCCGTGCACAGTCCCAGATGCTTTTGTGGGTCCTCTGTGCAAAGAAAAAAGGAGATGGCTTTAATCCATAGGCACAAGAAACAATCAAAGCCCGGTATCTGCCAGTTTGACAGAAAGGGAAGCAGGACTCGGATGATGGCTCATGTTTCACAATGTTTTTACAAGACCTTAATAGCAGATAAATACTTACTGGGATATTCAAATACTTTTGAGCACTTAAATCACTTCAGCGGTTTTGTAAATCCCTCTAGAAATACTCCTAAGGACAGCAAGTACGATGCCGAGATAAGAGGAGCAAGATCATCAAGATCATCAGCTGGTGGAGATGGTGGCTTTCAGAACGGGTCACCCAACCACTCCTCCAGTTTTCTGTCCTTCCCCCTCTGCTCATCTTTATCCATGCAGGGAAGGAGATGACAGTGATGGAAACGTAACTGTATGGGCATTTCTTCAGTCCCTGTATACATCCCCTCTATCACATTAATTTTTAGGGGAGAAATTGCTTCACTCTTCACTGCATTGCTAACTTCTTGCTTGGTTCAAGAGCATATCCCTAGATGCAGGGGGAATGGCTGTGTGTTTGGTGCTTTCTTAGTCATACCGGCTGCATCCAGACATCCCTTGCACATCCTCACATGTCTAACAGGTTGATTAACTGCCAGCACCCTGCCTCTGCTAACACAGGTCCTCATTGCACGCAGTCTATTTAAATCAAACAAAAAAAAACCCTGGTATTTTTTGACTGATGAGATACAGCATTCAATGTTTTGCTGAACAAGATGAAAATTATTATCCAGTAACACATCAGACTTTGTTTAGCCAACAACTTTCTTCAAACACCATCTAATCGGTCACTAACCTCTCGACGGTACCCAACCTCTGCTATACAATACCTGGGCTCATTGCTTATGGAGAGCATCCAGGTCCCACTACCAGGGGTGGCTGCTTTGTGCCCCCAGTGGGTTATTTCATTAAGATGTCTGTCTGGAAACCGTACTCGAGGGTGAGTGTGCAGCTAGTAGGAAGAAACATCTCTCGACGATGCATACTTTCCTACCAAAATAGAAGCAGCATCTTTGAACACAAACAACTTCTAACTTACAGCATGGCAGTCCTTGGACAGGAGATTTGAGCCAACCTCTTCAACCAGCTTTAACTACTGAAGTCATGCAGTGATGAATTTGTTGAAGAGCGAGTTTTGTTTTCTGTGTCACAGTGGCCACGTGCTCCAGTCGGATTAAATGCCATGTAGGCTGGTGAGAAAAAATAGCTTTGTTCCTCCTCAAAACCAGAAGTTGGACAATTCACAACAAAACTGGTTCAGTTGCAAAATAAAAGTCACCAATACAAATACTTAAAAAATAGCACATTTTACCAAATACAGATGTTAAAGCATCCTTAGAAAAAAAAAACAAAAAACCAAAACCCACAAAAACCCCTCTGGTATGAAGCCCTCCAAATATATGTTAAAAAAATTGTGCAACAGAAAATTCTTCCATAATTTTGCTCCCAAGAACAAAGACCAGGGCAGATCAGCAGCTGAAAGGGTCTGAAAGTTGTCTTGCTGTGAGCCTTGCACTTCCCAGTTACCACCCTGTCCCATGCCTTGCATGTCCCTGGTACCCTGAAAACAGACACAGCTGGTGACCTTGTTCCTTGTGGCCAGTGACCATGGCTCCCCATCACCCTCACACGCAATTAGCATTAATAGTCTGTTTTGAACATCTAAAAGATCTATTCCGCTCTCATCAGAATGAATGATGCTCCCTTGGATGGAAGGGAGCATCTGATTGTTAAAAATCCCAGTTAGTTTAAGATTGAACAGTTTAAAACATATTCAGAATCTGAATTAAAGAAATCATAATCACCAACATTTAGGCATAAATCTATCCAAACTTTTCAGTAAGTCCTTTTAAACAGCTCTGACTTTTTAATTAGAAGCAGAATCACGGCAGAGGGGAATTCACATTGACGCTGGGTTTTGCAGATGTCTATCGAAGCCAGATGGAGCCATCCCCACTGCTCTCACTGCAGGGCAGCACTAACGCCACATTTCTATTTTCCAGAACTCAGTTTATTTTCCTATCCCGTAGAAAGGCTCTTGCCTTGGTTACTTTTGCTTTCTGTTTAGCTTGCAGAGAAGATATTTTGCACTTGGGATGAGCTCAGAGTGAAGAAAGTATCAATGCCTAAGGAAAAGTGCTTGGTTTTCTTTCCCAACTTGTTAATAAAAATATGCGTATGAACGAAATAATTCAATCGGAGATGCTGAAAAGCAGAAGGCAGGTTTTAAATAGTACTTTTTCTTTTAAAAGGAAAAGTCTGGCTCATGGTGAAGAGAAGCAGCAAATCAGTTCATTTCTTCCCTTCTGTGACTGAGAAAAGTTTATTAAAATTATGATTGTTGCATAAGAAAATAAAGTCATTTCAGTACAAGCAAGACTGTGAACTACTGAAGAAGAGCTTCTCCCTCTGCTAACGCTCAGAATATAGGGCTGCTTTCATTAGATTATAAAGCAGCGATGCTCAAAGCACAGTATGTGGACCAAAGGTGATCCTGAGCATCCCAGTGATCATCTGCCTCACATCACTTCAACAGCATTTTCAGTTGAGCACTTGATAAAGATTAATCATCATCTTCAGCAAGCTGACAGCCATTCAAAAAGCACAGAAACAGCTACTTTAAAAACAATGAGAACTCTTAAACTCCTGCCTGAGGGAAGAAAAAACTAGTGTCTAGCAGATATTATCTTTTTTTATTAAAGGGCAAATAAAATTGAACCAGGGAGTAGATATTTTAAAGTAGTTAATGCAGAGGAGAAAGTGGGTTGCCATCCAAAATCTCACTAAAACATCTTCCCAAATGATACATTTCAGGCTCTACTCAAAGCACATAAAAATAACAAAATAGCTATTAAATAGGTTTCGATCGAGCCTCTGGCTGGCGCTCAGGAAGAATATTTCACAGATTCACCTCTAAAGCAAAACAGCATAACTGGGGAAGGAGCCACCAAGAGAAGGTGGCAGCATCCCCCAGCAAAGCTGATCTTCCGTTGAGCAACTGGCTCAAAACCAGTGGTATACGGGGCTTCCCAGTTTGCTTTTGTGCCTGTGGATACCTGTTAGCATCCCTACCGTAATATTTGAGGGTGCCTTCAATGCTGCTGACAGCACCCAAGCCAAGCCAGGTGAGTGGGAGCTGGGCTGCCTCACTGCAACCCAACGGCCTGGGCTGGCAGCTGAAGAGCAGAAAATTCGTTTCCTGCAACTGGTTGTTTGAGGAAACAAATCTTCATTATGCATAAGACGTGTCTGGGCTCTCAGACAGCCGACCTGAGCCTCTAATAGCTCTGGTAAGAGCACCAGCAGCATCAGTGTCGAGGTCTTCTTGCACCCCAGCACCCGCAGGGTGCTGCAGGACCAGGGCTCTGCCTTTCTTCAACAGCAGTATTTTAAAAAAGCAGTGACAAGCCAGCGAGGTGGCCTGACGCGCATGGTTAGTGCCTCTGCAGCTGAAGGCAGTGATTCATTGCAACTGGAGTTTCAGAATGTTTTTTTGACTAACTGGTGTCTTTAAGGGGACACCTAGTCTAGCAATAGGATTAGAGCGTGCAAGCAGAATCCCTGTCCTCTCCATTGCACATTCATTCAAAGATGCAGACTCAGAAGAGGACATCCAGCCAACACCACCACTCCCGCTGCAGCCCTCCACAAGGACCCCCAGGTGCAGGAGCCATTCCCAGGGTTTCTGACTTGGATGTCCCGGTTTGGGGAAGCATTGAAGGGCAGAGCTCCAGCCCTTCCAGATAATTTGCTTTTTGCTCAGATTTAACTCTTTCCCTCCAGCTCCTTCAAGCTCACGCTGTTCTGTGTCATGCTGTCCCACCATCTGCCTTACCACGTCTATGACTTAAGAGTTCACCTTTGGGGTGAAGGAAGCAAGATGCTGGGCATCCCGGCAAGCACCCACTCGACGCCCATCACTTCTTCCTCCGGCGCATCTCTGAACACACCTCTCCGAGTCTTCCTGTGCAGATTAAAATGCACCAACACAATGTGCATCTTGACCAACTGCTCTCCTGAACAACCCAACCCAGCTTCAACAGCTACTCATCTTTCTGCTGCCTCATCTCTTGGGTCATTTCCCTCTCCTCCTGCAGAGCTCTCACATCCCCTCAACTTCTCTGCAAGGAGGAACACTGCACTGGGTAACACGCAACAGCTAAACCCAAATGGACTGCAGCTGCAGATACTTTCCTGCTCAGTCACACCTGTACCTCAGAAGCTCAGATGTCAGTTTAGATGCCATAATATCCACTCATTTTGGGGGGGTATGGCAGCATTTAATCCTCAAAACTAGTTTGCTTCAAATACAAAGCTTTTTGCAAAAACTAAGGCACTGGTTTCATTAGTGGCGTGGTCTTGTTCACTCTATCTTGTTGACTTCTCCAACACCCTGTACAAGACTGGAAGCAGTCTACATTAATTTTTTTTTTTTTCTTTTTAGATTTTTTTTTTAAGGACCAGGTCTCATTGAACTTATAACCTATAAACTTCCTCTAGAACTACAGCAGTTTGACCTTATGCTTCCTCAAAGCTCAGTGCAAGGTAAGATCTGAAGTTGCCAAGAACATCTGCTGAGCGAGGTACAGTCAAGCCAGCATGCTGTACCAGCAAGGCACCTTGCAGTGGGGAAAGGAAAGAACCACACACAAGTAAAACGCAGCTTCATTGTAGTATAAACTCCATTTATATTTGAGGTACTTTAAAGAGCTTTTTCCCTCCCTCCAGCTCTTCGAAGAGCTCCTCAACCTTGCTGAATTCCTCATCAAGGCACATGCACCACATCAAATGGAAGCAGAACGTGGCCAAGCTGCAACGTTTACTCATACACAGCCCCCATCCCCACAAATGCTCTCTGCGGCAGCAAAACCTTATGGATTACAGTATTTGTTTCCCCAAAATATCATATGCTTCACCCAGTACACCACCCTCCTCCTGCACTACACCAGAGCTAGCTCATACACCGGGCAGAAGCACCTGGGTAACAGAGAGGACAGGCGAGAAAGGGAGTATGTCTTACAAAACACATCAGCCTTGATGGGTGTCTATAAAATGCATTCAAAAAGCAAGTTTGGGAATTAAATTCCCTGTCACAGAGCAACAGTCAACCAAAAGCTAGTTTCCCCCTGAAACTGTCCTCCTCCTTGGTCCCCAGATAACCCTTCCACATTCCCCAAGAAATAATTTACCTCCTTCCCCAGTGAGCACATCCCTTGGCTCTGCGGGTACCAACTGTCCTCTCTCTCAATCAAAGTGTTATTATATTTGGCTGAAGCTCAGAGCAACTGGCTGGGCTTGTAAGACCGATAACGCCTTTTGTCTCAGAACTGGAGGATTTACGCATCAAAAGCTTGTCTGCGTCTCCCCAACTGCAGCAGTTTACCTCCTATTAGATATTACTTCCCATAAAATGCACCTACCTTAGACCATCATGGGTAAGGCATCACAGCATTTGCAAATACTCTGCTCTCTCAGAGAATAATTAATTATTCCAGCTGGCCTTATCCCCCTATGTACATCCACAAACAAAAAAACCCCAAACAAATATCTGCTTGCCCTCAGCATGACTCTGTGTGAAAAGGGAACAGGTCCCTGACCAAGCATCAGCGGTTCCTCACCGCAAGTAGACCATACACGTGTATAATATAAGTATGACAAATCCGTCTAACCACCGACTGGAACTGCAAGAGGTCCACGCATCGCTTGCCAAATTCCCACAGCATATGTAATTTTTTTTTCTTTCTTTTTAATCCCTGCATAAGCCACAGAAGATTTAGACAGCAATATTCAAGGAAAAGTCACTGGTCAAGGGAGAGAGGAAAATACCGGTGACGGTGCCAGCCCGAGGACAGGGGATTTCCATGCTTTGCTCTTGGAAAGATCTGATAGGAATGATATATTTGTTTTAGCTTTCAGCAGGGAACTTCAAGGATTTGGACTAAAAAACACCTAAATAACATTACGAGAACTGAGTGCTGGAAAAGGCGATATGAGAAGTTAATGGTATTAGTAACCACTGACCTGTCTAATCCCATCGCTGACCTGCACCCGGCTGACCGAATGTATTCCTGAAACCTGGATGTGGTTTACAGCACACAGTAAGGTCTTGGGGCAAGAAACCTATTGGGTGCAATTCCATAATTTCATGGCTTTCGGTTTTTATCAGCTGGACCAGATGTTCTCCTCTGGCCCCTCCAGCTTCAGTGTCCTCCATATTTGGTACCATGAAAAAACTGTCACTAAAGTAGCTGCACTCGTGTCTTTACCAACAAACCCAAAGCACATCTGATTAGATTTCCTCTCCTTGTCTTACTTAACTGGGCATTTTTGCCACCAGGTCTACCCAAGTTTTTGAATACCTCTGTATACCCACTGATGGAAGCCTCCTGTGCTACAGGGAGGCCACTGCCACCTGAAGTCGGGGTTGCTGAAGACCCTTCATCTGCTCTTCTCTGTTTGTTTTCCACCATCAGATAGCAGGGATCTTCTCTGTTAACACACTCTCCTGAAACGGTGAGGATGGGGGGATGAAAAGGTAACGTCAGCATGAAGGAAGCCCAGAAAAATCAGGAACAGGCACCACCGACTGAAAACAAAGATGTCCCCGTGCCACTCAGTCCTTCAGGGGCATCTCCCGGCTCCCAGCGATGATGAAGGAGCCCGCACGTTGTCCCTTTTGCGTCTTCACTTCCTCGACTTGTCACCTCCTCTTATTTTTCTGACCAGGAGTAGATAAACTCCCCAGCGGCGAGGAACTCGCCTTCACATCTGTTATGCAATATTGATCAAGCAGAGCAACGCAGGTTTGGCTGCAGCTAGTAAGCTTACTTGCTCAGAAAAAGATGCATTTTGAGCTGTAAAAATAGTCTTTTAAATCACCTAATATGTTACCTGCCCAGTTTGAAGGATCAATTTTATTGAAAGAGATGTGGATCAACTCAACCCTTTCATGGGACCAAATATAATCAAAGCAGAGATGTGTTTGAAGCCATCAACATGAAAAAAATCGTTCCTATGGACTGAGGTTATTAGCAGTAACTGGTTTAGCTATAATTAGCACTGCTTGATCTTACTGGAGACACGATGTTGAGAAAGCCCTTAAACTTAGCAAGCAAACACCATTAAAAACTGAACCCAGGCTGCAGACTGCAGCTGCAACCCTCCTGAAAGCTAAAGCTGTGGTTGCTACACCCTGCAGAAACAAGGGCTGGCAACGTATTTTTGAGGCAACCACCAACTTGGTGCAGTTTTCCGTTTGACTCAGGTGACAGGTATGTCAGCTGCTCGAATCAGTTTTTCAGGACCGAATTTCAATAAAAATGACACAACTCAGAAGGATGCAAGAACAGTTGATGTCTGTGCACTGATAGTTACGCCAAATTAACATAAAAATGAGGTCTTCCTAAACACCTGCAAGAGGAAACCTGCTTGCAGAACAAGCTACTGAAAAAAAAATAAATTACTATTCAGGGAGGTAGTTGTCAGAAATAAGATGGAGTGTGGATGTGTGTGTTTATACACAGCAGCTCCAGGTATGGGTTGCAGGTCCCAACATGCTGCCCGGTGTGGTTTCTGTAAGCAGTTGTCTCCTTCATGTCCCCAGCCTGCAGTCAGCTTCAACAGCTGAACGCTGGAAGTGTGTGCTTAGTCCTGACGGTCTGTGAAACAGTTCATACAAATCCCAGGGTATTTTTAGCATGCAGCAGGCCAGGTCAGCTCACATCGGTGACAAGAAATTCCATGTAGCTGTTTGAAGCTTCATAGGAAAGAGGTGGGGAGAAGTACCTACGGAATTTAGGAGCACCAGTAATTTGTGATTTCAGGTCTCAGGGCAACCTCCGTGCTTCCAAAAAGCCCTCCAAGGGTCAGCCTACACATCAACAAATACCAAAATTTGACAGCAATTTTAAAGGTTTGAGAAGGACCACAGCTGTTGGTGGCTTCATCTGAAACTACAGGAGCAAACCTTCCAAGCGGAGGAAAAAGCACTTCTTGGCTTGGACACCATCCAGTGCAAAAGCCACCAGGGTGAACCAGTGCAGGACTGAGATGGGACCTAACCTGTCACCTCCTCTTCGCTTCTCCTGCAGTTTGCTCACAACTGCATGGACTCAATGAGAAGATCAAGCTATGGCACCATCGCACTTTTTGGAAGAGCAATCCTTAAGAGAGAGGGTGCAGGGTCCGACTGCTGCAGCAGCCGGTGACTCCACGCTGGCGGCTACAGCTGGAGGGGACAGAGCCACGCAGCAGCAGCACGCTGATCACAAATTAAATTTCAAGTTAATACGGGAACGCATACCAGAGGAACGAGGCAACCACAATTACTGACTCTTATCTCGCAGGAAAGATCTTTCAGTTATTGTGGGTAGCACCGAAAACATCAGCTCAGCGATCGGCACTGCTGGAACCAGTGAGAAGAAAACCACACATGTCAAGCCCTTCTGCAAATCCACAGGGCACGTCCGCTTGGCTCCCACCTCCCAAAACATGTTGGCAACACAGCTGGAAAAGGCACAGGGAAGGATATGGATGGTCTGAAGGTAGCAAATAGTTTTGGATGGATTTTGTTGAAACAAGATACGTGGTTTTAGTACTCACTCAACACAAGACGGCACTCAGCTTGGCACTGCACCAGTACTGATATGACTGTCACCTCCACGCTTGGATGGTTTTCTGCCCTTTTGAGTAGCTTGCTGTAAGCCTGTACTTACCTCCAACCATATGCACAACTGTAACACACTCAAAAAACCCACTGGTGCCAGGACACACACACAGCCTGGACGGTATCCACATCAGATGGCAATTATTAATCAGTGTATCTGGCAATGTTTTGCATTCTCAAATACAGACAGCTCAACACAATGCCATGTCTCCATCACATTATACACCTCGTTCCTATTGTTTTCAACATGCACTGGTGCTCTTCCTGACCCAGGACCATTCACACAAATGGTGGGACCACTAATGCCCTACCTGTCTCATCGCTCACACCTGCACCTGATGCTCTGTGTCATGGGGATTTATTTCAGTAAATGAAGAAATTCTCCTCCTCATTTTCCCCTATTAAAGCCAATTTTTGAGAAAAGATGAACATCCCAACAAGTTTACCTTAACCTTTTCTACTCTCTACAAAAAGAAAATAAAGAATTAGAAGCAAATTATTTAATACCATCAGGTTTAGTCAAATTTTAAGTGAGGATGACACGTTTAGCATCCATGTAGAATTTTGAGTAAAATTAAAAAGCTTGCCTTTCTACATGAAACCTGGTTTTAAGTCACCCAAACTTCAAGTGATTCTTTCATTGCTCTTCCTATTCCTGTGAGACATTGTAATTTTAAATATTGGATAATTTGAGTCTGCAGCTTGAAGGTTTCTTCAAAACGTCAGCTTCTTGCTTTTTGTAGACAGACTGATGACACTGTAGCTAATTTGCTTAATTAGCCATTTACAGAAAGATCTCTTTACAAGAATGTGAAACCCTTCAAATGAAATGCTTTAAGTGCAGAATCAAGAGACCATCCATAATGATTGTTTACTCCTATCTTCTACGTATTTTTGGGCCACACTATTTCAATCAGCAGCTCCTGCGATTGATGACATTATACTTCCTAAATGCAAAACTGCACTCTGCAAGAGGCCAAGCATAATTGTCCCAAGTTTCTCCTAACAGGAGGATGTTGCTTTTTAAAAAATCGCGCTGGGATGAGAAGGAAAGAAGTCAGCACATAAAATAAACACACACATCCAGACGCTGTTGCACAGACCAGGAGTCTTCCCCTTGGTTTCAGCAGCTTTGTTTCTATTACTCCATCTTCCCTTCCCCCAAGCACTTGGCTTTTGCTGACCGCTGCATCCAAGCACACAAATCCTTCTCCTAATGGGTGCTCTGGTACCGTGGAGCACAGGGAGAAGGCTTGCACAGATGTTCATTTTGTAAGAAACAATAATTCATGCAAATCCCTGCTCCAAGCAAATTCCACAGTAGTGCATCTTATCACAAGCCAAACAAAAAGTAGAAATACATTTGAGAACCGTAAACCTGTATTAAAAGAATTTGCTCTTGTTACAGCTTGAATTTCCCCCTCTCCCTCCAACTACTCAGCCAGTAAACTATCCAACACTAAACACCAACCAAACCACTAATTCTGCCCGTGCTAATAAGAAGTGTAAACCCAATTGCAACATAAAGCAAAGCCTGTGTTAAAGTACGATAGATGTAACACACTCCACGTTCACCCATAATACTTTCTTACACATTTACAGTCCGAATAAATGCAAGAACAAAATCCTCGCCATGATGTTGGTCTCACCAAACACCTCACAGGGCTCCAAAGCAGAACATCCAATTTTGCTATCCAATTTAGGGTATTTGCACATTGCAGAAGTTTGTTATATTGGTGGGAACTCAGAGACAGCTCTACCACCTCTTCAGGCTTGTGAATTGAAATGTTATGAGAGTGTGTAGAGCAAAGCCTGGAAAGGCATAGGGTTCTCTTGCCTGAGTAAATTCAAGACAGCTTTTGCATTGCAAATCGCTTGCTCTCTGCTCCAGCCCTCCTGGGTTTTTTTGACTGCAAGGGGAAAGGTCAACTCACATTTAGGAGTCTGTATGGTGACTGTGGTGAAGACCCTCTTTCCTATTGCAAGAGGAGGCAGAGACCAGCAGTGACCATTGCACCACCCTGATGATGCTTCTAAGCACAACAGCCATGGCAGAAATGACCCAGCAAGACAAGAATCTAGACATTAAAATATCATAAAAACCACTCATAAATATATTTAACTCTGCACACATTTGTGTTTTGTTTTCCAAGGTTGTCCAATAGTTTAGTGCTTTTAACATCAGGGATTTTCCTCCATTTCATTAATCAAGAATTGAGTACTCTCTTGCCACATTTGGAGATAGACCAGCTTTCCACAGAAGCTCAAGATTATGAAAATAAACTAGTAAAATATATTTTTAGGTTTGGGTTTTTTTTTTTCAGATGGCAAGTTAGAACCTGAATTCCAACTCAACCACTATGTTTCAGCAGAACAAAAAAATCCCTGTGCTGAGTGCTCTCAAATAAGAGTCATGCCCCTTCCAACTCTGCACCAACAGAGACCTTATTATCCTTTGGGGGAGGAAGTCAGATTTTTTCCACTTAGTTACATTCCCAGGTAGTTCTCAAATAAGACTTCCCTTCCCTCTGTGTTTAAAGGGACACTTTAACAAAAGTTAATGTCTTGGCTGTGTGCTGCTCCATACTGCCATCGTTGTGTACTGAACCCTAAAATAGAGTGATGACTGGCTGGCCACTGGCCAGCACAATTTTATTTCAAAGAGAGGACAAATGCCAAGAGGCCAAAATTAACAACACTTCTTCCTACCTTAATTATTATAAGCAAATCATCCACCTGCATGTCATTAGGAGCCCATAAAGGTTCTTCCAGTGGTGCCCCCTGCAAACAAACCAAAAAAAAAAAGCTTTTAAAACCAAAGAGTTAAAATTCAGCAACATCTTTGGAAGACAGTATTTTTACTGCTACCAGCAAGGTGATTCCGCTTCATTTTACCTATATGCAAAATGCTGCTTTTCATTATTGCTCAAGCTAAAGACACACTTGAAAAAATGAAAATAACTTTTAAATACAAAAGGCAAAATTGTGGGAGTTTCCAGGGTTAAAAGTGCTTTTGGGCAGAGGCAGCAGCAGGTGATTACAGGCCAGCAGCAGCAGTTACAAATGAGAAGGAGACTCTGATGTTCACAGCTTCACTTGATAGGTGCAATGCTGTTTGTGGAAAAGTAAAGCAAAGCTTAGGAGGGTCCACAGCTAGAAGTAGAAGATAATTTTTATCGTAGTGAAGGCACCATATTCACTTTGGGCTCCGAGTGTGTATTTACCCAGGCGCAAGTGGTTGGGGCATGTGAAAAAGCAGTTCTGTGTATGTGCATTTATTCCCACCCCAAGGGAAGGAGCCAGAAAGCCACACTGTGATCACTGGCACTTCTGATGGCCACGTTCCAGTGAGGCAGCCATCAGAGGACTTCCCCAAGCCCAAACATGTCTGGATACAGACTTTGGCTGTAGGATCAAGTGCAATCCTAAAGGTAACGGGCTGAAGCTTGCCCCTGTGGTTCAGGTGATCTGCAGTGATGTTTGTGATGTTTTCATGTGTCTGCACAAAGCAGCTTGCCTCCCCACCAGCTCTCGGATGTGGGTTCCTCACTCCATCACAAAGCTGCAACGCAGGGGCTCGTGGTGTAATCACAAAGTTGAGACTGTTCTGGTTGATCCTCACTTTTACATGACAAGCCAAGTCGCTCCCGCTTTCTCCATCTCTGTTCTCCCTCCCAAAATATGTTTTACCTACATCAGCTCTGAGGCAGCAGCAGGCTCCTTGCAGGAGTCTGCAGAACCAACCCTTCTTTTCACTAATCCCAGCTTCTGGGCTGATGCTATAGAGTAAGAAATTAGAGACCTGAGGCACTTCTAGATTTAGAGTTGAATATATTTAACCAAGTTAATATTTTTTTCCTATCGACATCTTTTCTCCCCAGCCTTGGGCAGGATGCGACCCAGCCATCTGCTTTGTCGGTGCCAAGTAGCTGTGGAGCTCAGACATAATCCCCGGGTGATCTCCTCGCTGCTTTTCATCCTACTCAAGTGTTGACTCGAGCACTTGTTCAATTAGACAAGTCTCAGCACTTCAATCAGATGGGCGCACAATGCTGATTTTTACCTCCACAGAGAAGAAAAAGTCTGATTTAGTCGAGTGTGATAGAACCAGGATCTTCAAAGCAATGAGACCTGGAGATCACGTCTGCTCTGAAGTCTGCCAGAATCGCTGCTTAACCTGAGAGACCACCAGCAACCAGCAAGTTCCATTTTAAGAGAAGTTGAGAGAGAGCAGATTAAAAAGACATTGGATCTGGCAGGGAGGAGGAGAGCTGGGTTACTTTCCCGCTATTTCTTTTTTAAGGCAACTGGAGAACGGCTGAGGCGTCTGCTTTCTCTTGTCTCTGGCTCAAAGCAAGTAACCCACAGATGTGCTGAACTTGCCGTTCCCGCTGTACCACTTGCATTTTCTTCCTTACAATCCAGCTTTTCCCAACACTTCCCAGCAACACTGCTGTCCTGAGGCAGAGGGGTCTGAGGGCTGCAGAAATGCAGTCCAGCCTTCAGCCTGTCCTCTCTTCCCTGTGCAATGGGGATGAGGTCCTTCCATCCTCCAGTTAGCTATATGCATTTAAAACAAAGGGGTAAATTTTACAGGACCAAATCAGGAAGCTGGCATGAGCAACTGTGCTGTCAATATTTTCATGGTCAATTTAATCCTTTATTCACAAAGCTGCCAGATTCAAAACGCAGCCTCGGACAGTGCTAAGTGCAAGAAAAGTTGGAAGACTTTGCATTCATCTCCAGTTTCAGAAAGGCTGATGGAAGGAAGGACTCTCTTTCCCTGCCATTATCAGCATCACCTGAGAGTTAAAAGGGAATCAGCAACGAAGCTGAGTTTTTACAAAGCCTGGAGAAAGACACATGCAGTAGACGCTCATGGCTCCTTCCAGGATGAGGCCAACATCATGCTGAAGGAAAAACGTACACTGGGAGGTAATGAAAAAAAGCAAATGCAAAGGCAGAATGAAAACAAAAGAGCCTATAAAAGCTTATAAAAGTCAATGCAACACATTTGAATAGGTTTTAGAGCAGGCTGTGTCTTAGATGGCTGTAAAAACAGATCAGCAACAGCAGAAGAGAGTAATTCATGATGCATGCATGACTTGCAGTGACTCATAAACCTCGTTCCTTTTAACAGGTAAGGAGCGCGGTGCAGGCATGCACTCAAGTCACTCGAGTATGTAAGAGTAGAAACATCTTATGTTATACATACTCACAAGAATATCTTACATCCACATCTGTTCTTAGAAATTAGTCATACGGCCTGCGTGTAGAGGAAACACGATTGCCAAAGAGCAAACGTACAACAGAACTGAAAAGAGGTGGCGTGTCCCACATTCGGCTTATTTAGCCCTGGCCACACACAAGCCTTTCCACTCATCTGCCTTGCCCTGACCCCACTGTGCCCCAATGTGCCAGCAATGTAATCCGCTTGCCAGATAATCCTTCAAAAACGCGGTATCCTGAGGATCTGGTGCAGTCAGCTGACTGCGGTAAGCCATGGCTGCAACCCACCGGCCTCGGGAATAGTAGGATTACTATTTGTAATTATTATTTGTGTATGTTAGTTGTATGTTTGGATGAAAGCAATTTAACCAGGTAAATGTATACACTGTTATAGCACATCAACAGTAAGGAAGGCACGCTGGCTATAGGAAGGAACTTCCATTCTCTACAGCCAAAATTCAATTTTCCAAGTCCGGCAGCATTAGGAAACTCAGCACTGACCTGATCCAAGTATTTGTGGACAATGCTGTAACATAAAGCTGCTTCAGAGCCTCAGTTACGAAAGAGACCCCGGGACTCAGCAGCCAAGTGTCTTCCAGTACTGTGCTGTGCTGAAAGATTAAAGACTGCTTTGCAAACCTTGCAAGCAAAGTGAAGGAGAAGGTCTACCTTGTGCTCTCATAGTTTAGATTCACAAGACAAAACAGTTTTATTGGTAAGATGTCGGGTAAATTGGTTGTGTTTGTGTATTTTTTAAACCAACAAATGAAAGATTAAGAGCTGTGTGCTTGCAAGCTCACCCACAGGCTCCATCCTCTGGAGATGGACTGGTCCAAGGGACAGTCCTTCAACTGGCAGAGCGCAAGTTAATGCCAGAAGAGAGTTCAACCATGCTTATATCTCAACGAATAACAAAGGCAGCTTATCTCGCAGAGCTTGGGAGCCCCGAAACTGCAGCTCGACTGGTGGCTTCCCATCATCAAATGGGAAAATGCTATGGATGATGAGTTACGTGTTTGGGAGTGAATAGCTCCTAGTAATTCAGGGGTGTCCAGACACCTCAGCTGAGATCAGGGCCCTATCATGAGTTATAAAGAACTGTAGGATGTTCCTTCCCCAAAAAAGCAATTACATCTGCAAAGAGTACCCACAAAAAGATGGACGGGACCATGAGAATGGTGCCATTCCTTGGTGTTTCTTCTCTCCCAGAGTAGTCCAAGCAGAAGGTCAGTGACCACACTGGTAGGAGAGCCCAAACCCAATTCACAGCCTGGTACCCTGTTTTACCCACTCCTTTAAGGCTGCTACACCTCTGCAGCCACTCTCCGTAGCAAACAGGCATACTTAAAGTCATGGGAATGAATATTTTGGTGGACAAGGTGGGCTAGCCAGCATCCAAAACGAGAACTTCACTCAAGCTGCACATTTCTGTGCTGGATCATCCTGCTCACTATGGAAAAATTTTACAGCATAACACCATTTCTTTTATAAAAATGATGAATACAAGTTCACAAACTGAGGTCTCTTTTGGAAGAACCCTGCTAAAAAAGTGCTTTGGGAACAGCCACACTAGGTGGGACTTCGGACAAAAACAGCAGGTTTGTTAATCAAGAATGTTAATGGTATAAAACATTACACAGAAAAATGTTCAAAATCTGGGGTTGGCAAAGGTGGCTTACAGTTATAGAACTCCTCCATCTCTTATTAAAATAATTAAAATAAAAGTAAGGCAGGTATTAGTTGGCTAGACGGCCCCAAATCCCGCCGCCTGCGTAATCCACCTGAAAGCCAAGTGTATCAAGGAAAATTAAAGCTGCCTTTAATCCATGCAAATCTCAGCACAGGAATCTTTTATTCTCTTACCTCCTGCCGCGAGTTTATTCCTGCCCCACACCCCCTCGTGTTGCCAGAGCTGCGGGGGCAAAACAACACAAAGCTCCATATTTTAGTAACACGGAGAAGAAATTTTGGACCTTTTACACATTTTGGGGTGGACGCAGCTTTACACTTTCATGGTTGGGTTGAGACTGAGCCCCATTCCACCTGTGCTTGGTTTAATCATATGTATCGACACACATAAATTAGGGCATTTTGTGCATAAATTAGGCAGCGTCATTATGCTAATTGGGATGGTATGATTGTGCCGAGCGTGTTTGCAATCTGCCACAATCCTCTGGGATAGCACCGGGAGTGAGCTGCTGCATCTGAAAAGGCCAGTGCTCTGCCGGCATCCCGCTGCGGCAGGTATGGCCACACGTCACCCTAAAGCAAGCCTAAATAATGGAGGAGAAGGAGTGAGAAGACCTGTTGGGATTTGCTTTGTCTGAAATGCTGGATTCTTTTCTAAGCTATAACACTAACCTGAAAGAATAACTCTACTTTCTAAAAGTTGCATCCTAACCTCCCCCGTGATGCATGAAACAGGTCGATTATAGATGGGGGCAGAGAGAGGCTGCTAGAAAAATGAACCACAATGGTGCAAACACCAAGGTGTATGTAAGGCAAATAAAGAGCAGGAGACTCAAAGTCCCTGCACTTTGCTTTATGAAACCTAATGCGAAGAAACAAGTCATCCTCACAAAAAACAGAGCTGCTGCACTTTACCCCTTCCAGCCCCCACCTGAATTGCAACAGAGGTTGGGACACTCGCCAGGATCGGGGCTGTATCATAGTGTATTCCTGATGATCCCTGCCCTAAAAGAAAAAGAACACCTAAATCTTACCAACTGAATGAACAAGGATAATGGAGGAACAAATAAACTGCAAAGCGACAGAGGAACAAATAAATTGCGAAGTGACAGCTCCTCCTTTTTGAGATTCAGCTAAATAGCCATACATGAGTAGGTCAACCTAGTGCAGGTAATTGTCAAGGGAGACCTTCAGGGTCTTCTATCAAAACATGGAGGTTTTTTTAGATACCCTACAGGTATCCTGCAGCCTGAGCCCCGAAGGTCTGCGGGGCCGTGGTCGATGTCCCTGTGCAGAGGACAGCATTGCAGAGCTGCCGGTGATGCTCAGCTCCAGGGGCTGGGCATGGGTCTGGTGTTGCACCACACCTCCCTTCTCCTTATGGGTACCAAGGGATGCTCCTGAAGCCATTCAATTTTCCTACCAAAACTGGTCACTAGTTTAGCTGCCAAACAGGATCATTACGATGAAAAATCCTACCTGTGGGACTTGAGCTCTCTCCCTTCAGAGGGAATTCGAGCTTGGTTTATTCTCCAGGATCCAGCCAGGAGTTTTTCCTCCGACAGACAGGCTGGCACTTTGCCTGGCTAAAAAACATGCAGCAGAAAAGCACCATGCGCTAACCCACTGCTAAAAGCATTTAAAAAAATCAACTTTGGGCAAACCATATGGTAGCACTCACTACACCACAGGTGAGAGCAAACACAATATACTCTGTACAGCATGAAGTAAAAAAAATAATTTTTCAGAGAATAATGATGCTTAAAGACCAAGCCGGCCCAGGAACAGATGCCCAAGTGAAAGGCTTTTAATGCCTTTGACCTCAGCATTTCTGCACTTTTGCATTTCTTTGCTGCTTTGACCTTATAAATATCAAGGGGTGGTTTTCACAGCAGCACCCAGAAGCTGCCTGGCTGCAGCACGGGGCCAAGCTGTGCCCCGCAGACCTCCCAGGCTGAAAATATTACAGAATCCTGCAGAGGTACCTGGAGGATCAATGATCAAAGCCACAAACCTTGTTTACAAGCAGGCACAGCAAGCACCCCAAACTCAACCCACGGCAAAGGAAGCAGGGATAAAAACAAGTTATTGCAGGAAAGGGAAAACGAAGGTGAAAGGATGACAATACTAAAAGGGCAGCGGCACACAGAAATCGGGGGATGCTCCATAAGCAGCAAGAGCAAGGAGCAAATTTGAGCTGCCCCAGCTACAAGGCCAAAGGAATTAGCAAGGCACAAAGCAAAAAACCCCACAGCCAGCTTCCTTCTGCTCTTCTGCAGCTCTCCTTGAGCACAAGTGGCTGGGTGGTGGCTTCCCCCCCCCCCTTCTTTAAACAGAGCCCCCCCAAGTAGTTTAGCAGTGAAAGCAAACTCATCTCTCCCTCCCTAAAAAGTACTATGGATGCTGGCACCATCCAGCATTAGCACCTTAGCACCCAGTAATTCCCCAGCCTCTCCAAACACCGAATACCTTGGCACAGCAGCAGCTTTAAAAACCTCTTCTCTCCACCCTTTGGTGATAATTAGTTTAAGTCTGTCACCAGCAGATCAGTTTTTGATTGCAACTAAGCCAAAGCTTTTTGAAAAGGTTTTGTCCAAAGACTCTCCATATCAAATCAGTTCAAAAAAGGAAAACACAAAATACGAACTGGCTGCACCATCAGTTTGAACAGCTTCTGCTGCTAAGAAGGGAATACAGCAAGACTTAAAAAACAAGTTCAATAAAGTTTTCTTCACTGTTTCATTTCCCCTTAAAGCATAAGACCAATTTGGTTTTCTTTCCATCAGAAACAGTTTCTTTAATTGTTTCTGATGGGAGCACAACACAGGGACCCGGCGTGCAAAGCTGCCCCAGCCCCTGCCAGCTCCGAGTTAATGGCACAAGGCGCTGATCTGCTTCACTACGGCAATTCCTGTAATTCAAGTCTGGCAAACAATTCCTAGCCTGAAAATGGGACAGCATCCAATCGTTATCTCCTTTCTTCTATAAAACAATTTAAAAAAAATCCAGCCTATTTACTCTACCTGCCTATTTACCGTACTGGCAGTACCACCACGCAGGCATGACAGCAACAAATGCCAAGAGTTCTTGCAGTTTTGCCTGTTGATGTTTCTCCTTTCATCCCAGCAAAAAGCATGTCAAAGCTAAACGAGCAATCAAGAGCAAAGAAAGCATCTGGCTGCTTCCCTGACAACTGAACAAACTGGCACTTTTCAGAAGTTAAAGCTTTCCTACGCTTCTAACCAAGGCAGCTAATTTTATGGTTGGACTCGATGATCTTAAAGGTCTTTTCCAACCTAAATGAATCTATGATTCTAATATGCAGTCACCTTAATTTTGGTGCCAGTGCTTCCATACATCCTCACTAATGTTTCTAACCTCCATTCATCTGTACTAAACCACCCTAGGATTTCCTGCCCCCAAAATAATTTATTAAAGACCAAAACCATAATCAGTTATCTTGTCGCTGCATCAATTGTGGACCTATTCCACCCCAGTGCAGACACCAAACCCTAGCTAAACGCATGAACTCAGCGTACCGCACACAAACGTAGGTGAAAAGGTTTTGTTTGAACGGTTTCGCTCACTGCGACACACCTGATAAGAGCCTGCAGCAACGACACACCCGGAGATAAACCAGACGGGTTCAAATCTTCAAAACCCAATTAGGCATCCTGAACGGGGCGGGGGAAAACAAACACATAAAGAAAACATGCTGTGCGTAACAAGACCATTTCCCTTGGCAAATCTTTCTGCTTTCCTTTCCTCGCCATATCTGCGTGCGCACATAGAAATCGTTCCCTTGCATTTTCTGAGCTACCTTCTGGCTCTGCTCCCGTGGATGGGCTGCAGGGCTGATGCACAGGTCCCGGCACAGCAGCACCTCCAGGAGCATCCGGCAATCTTCTCCGGGTGCCTAGCAAAATTCAGGTCTCCCTGTTTCTTAAGAATACTGGAAGATGCAAAGAGACCGGGCAAAGCTGTTTGAAAAGAGGTCTCCTCTACAATTGAAGTGATATAGTTGGGAAAAAAAAAGAAACCCAGGCATGCAGAGGCGGTCACCGACCACAAGAGCCACATCCCGGGAAGTCAGTGGATGCTCAACTGTACGCGAGAGGCGCTCATCAGTGATGATTTGATAGTCAAATATTGGCATATGGGCCAATATGGATATAAGTAGATATGTAAAGAAGCTGTGACCCTACCTGAACGTATCTTGGGAGGGAACATCAGTCTTCCTGAGCTCCGTGCCAGGGACACTAGAGTTGCTGAACACATCATACACAGGGCAACGTGCAGCCCACGCTGAGGTCTCATTTCTAACCTAGCAAAACTTTTGCAACTTTTTTATTCCTCTTCCTCTTTTGACTTCCTTAATGAATAAACATACTCATGAAGGGGGAAAAAAAAAACATTTGCACGACTCAGTTGTCTTCTGTGCAGCCCGGGTTTGCTAGGAGCAGCTCGGATGGGCAACAAGACATGAGATTTTTAGCAGCGCAAGGGGACACGATGGCACGGCAGCACTACACACGCTGCCAACGAGGCAAATTTCTGCTGGTGGCTTGGGGCTGGCTCCGTTTTCGGGAAGGCGTGTTAATCTGACCCACTCAATGAACAGAGCTGTCAGGACATTCAACTTGCTTGCATGAGACTTGGCCATATCCTATACATTTTGGGAGTGAATGAATGTAGTAAGCTGGCATTTGTGCTTCTCCAAAGGTTTTGGGAAAAAAAAACCACATACCCATCATGCTGCTGGCTTGCCAGATCTCGAATTCAAGAATTTCTATGTCTGACCAAGGGGATACACGGGCTACCCCTAATCCAAATGCCATCCCGATACGGCAAACACAGCTACTCGCTGTATTGCCACCACCTGCTCCGCTCACCAATGCAACCAACCTCATTCCTGCCAGGAGAGGTTTCAGTTTTGTGACCCACACGTTGGGTTTTCCTGACCATCATTTCACCAAACCCCAGCCCAAAGACTGCCAAGTCACCGGGCAGAGCTTTATCTGCTTGAAGGCAACCAGGAGCTGTTTTTAAGGCAGATCCACGTGACGCAGCTTGTATGATGGAGTCAAGCGGTGGTTTCAGCTGTGATTTCCGTGCACACAGGCGGCAGAGCCAGGGCAGGGACACCGAGTGACCCTTCAGGAAGCAACCCAAGAAACAAGCTCCAGACAGATTTCTAAAAATGGTTATAGCATTGGACAGTGATAGGATGTTCTTCATTCCTCCGCACAGATGGATTTCTGTGCTTTGGATATAAATACAACATTGTTGTAGCCAGGATATTGTGCTTTTCTCTTCCGGGTCGCAAGTTCAGAGCTACAGCAAGTCATGTTGCTCAAAAAGCAACGGCTCCTTTATGGCTGTTATTAACGCTTGGATTCCCCAGCACCTTTTTTGTTGGGCTCAGGGTTAATGCAACAACCCTGGACCCTTTCCAAAGGCCAGTCATCTGCATCGCGAGATCTTTTATCAGTGCTGATCAGGACACCCCGTTACGCACCTCCGCAGCACCTCGAACCCGGTACTGCTCCAGTTGAACATCAAACAAACCCTTGGTGGACAACAATAGTGCAGAATAAGGCTTTTAACAAAAGTGAAAGCTGAATATGGGGGAAAAAAATTTAGCCACAGCATCAGAGACCAAAGGAAAATGGGTTTTCACTTCTGGCACTGGCACCGCACAACATCAGTGCATTTATGGAGGAGTTTCACCTCCAGGCTTGACTATCAGGCTCTGATTTTAGATTCACTGTCAAAATAAAGTTTGCAAATAAATCCACTCCATTTTATATAGAACAAGGATCCATGAACATTTTTTTTTTTTTTGCTCACATTTATTTATAAATAGCTTGAAACAACACACAGCCATGTAAGATAGGCATTGCCCCAGCAGTATCTGGGGATGGACCCTTTGCACACTGCATAACCAGGCTTTTATTTCTTGCAGATTGTTCAGCACTTTGCACCAAAGATTAATGTTGGCTCTGTTGTAGCTTTTAGGCTGGATGAAATTTAGAGTTTTGACACTTCCCCCCCCCAAACACCACTGAAGTCCATGTGGACTCAGAGGACCTAAGGAACAGGAGAATTACAGCACAAATCTTTATGTGCATCAGGTTTGAAAGCATTAAGCATCTCGTTAAGGGTGTTATTACATTACAAAGGGACTATAAGGCAAATTTCTGGAGATGTAGCCCTGGAGGAGTCCCCTCCTGGTCCATACCACCCAAATTCTCCCAAACACTCAAAGACCCAGGACTCAATTTTTTTTCTGCAAGAGTTTTTGATGTTTCTGTTGGAGGGATACAGTGGATGGCAGGACAAAACCTGTGGGACTCATCATGCCGGTAGCAGGATCCCTTCAACACTGCACAAGGAGTCCTACCATGGGAATTTTGTAACCTTTGGACGTACTGGAGATGGAAAGTGGAGCCAAAAGTCATGGACAAGACCTCCTCATGGATGGAATATCTTTGACTGAGCTGTGGTGCCAGATGTTGCGTGCAGCTGTGGGGCTTCGCTTTAATCCATCACAGTGATCTCCCATAGTCTTCAGACGACCGAATGCAAGAGAGCTCCATCTTCTCCAGGGGTTTCTGTTTTGTTTCATTAGTGGAGATCCTGCTCCAGCAGTAAAGTAAGCCATTTGGTTCTCTGAAAGTCCTCTCCAACCATCATATTTTTTGTTTAAAAATACAAAATGCTGCTTTAAATGGTTGGGTTTGGTTTTTTATTTAAAACCACATATTTTCAGTTTAAATTTGCTCAGGTCCTCCACCCAACCGAAAGCAAGTCTCCAGCC
Organism: Haliaeetus leucocephalus; assembly: GCF_000737465.1. Lineage (NCBI taxonomy): Eukaryota > Metazoa > Chordata > Aves > Accipitriformes > Accipitridae > Haliaeetus > Haliaeetus leucocephalus. The sequence goes on along the minus strand of NW_010973177.1, from coordinate 3,133,694 downwards.
AGGACTGCCTCCCCACACAGATGTCACATTCCTACCTTAGCTACCATGACTTGTTCAATACGATTAATTACCTAAGCTTTAAATGAAAGAATTAGCAGTAAAGGTGCCTAGTACTCAGCCTCCCACCAACACCCTCGGCATTAGTATTGCAAACTCTGAAACCCCAGTGCAAACAAATTTGAAAGTCTCTCCGTTGTAAATACCATGATTGGCACTAGATTGGCACTGCTACGTTTTCTAGTGCTGGACAAGCTAAGGCTTTAGGCAGCCGGCGCAGCTCTCAGCATCGCACCCGCCGCGCTGGGATGCCCTGTGGTCATCAGTCACCAGAAGGAACTGTAGAAAGCCAACTTGGAGGCTCCTGCCCCATCCACCGGACAAACCCGTGGAGGGAGGGTGTGTGGGAAGCACGAGGGTGACAGATTAAACAGCTGACTTGTATGCAAGAGGTTTCTCTGGCAGGGCTGAATGTGTTTTTTTCACCCCCACAGATCATGCTCTTTGCTGCATTAGGCACTATGGAAGTGAAACTTGTTTCTGCAGATCATATGATGGTCAGGCACTCGGTGCCTGAGACGATCTTCCAGGCTTGGCAGCAGGAGGCACTGGGGCAAGAGCAGGACCTTGGCTTTGCCTGTAAGCCCAAGAGTAGCCAAGGCACACTCTCACCACCACGTCTGATGGAGACCCTTGAGCAGTGAAATCTATCCTGGCTGCCGCAGGGTCCAGAACAGCATCAGAAGACCCTGTGTGTTGATGGGTCCAGCCTACCAGGAGCATCAGCTGCAACTGGCATTAATAAGACAGGCTACAAGATGACGTCTATATCTAACTCTCGAGATACATAGCTGCTTTTCACAGACTTTTCACAAGCCCAAGGAAAAACAAAGAAATCCATCTACCACTTCTTAGGGAGGTACGTGCTCCAGGTAAGACAGTCTCCTGGGAAAAAGGAGAGTAATTTTCTTCTTCTATTTCCACTACTGGCCTGCAGCATTAACAAAACCAAATTGTTTTACCCTAATCTATCCTTGTTTTCCTTACCATCCTAAACCTTGTCTATTCAAATGAAGGTTTTGCTGCAGAAACTTTCACCGGTGGCAAAGTAATAATCAGCGAGCAAGCGTACACATGGGGTTTGACTCTGCATACATGTAAATCAACAGCAAAGCTTCCAACATTTCCAGGGTACAGGTTTTGCAGCAGCTCCAGCTGGGACTAAGTGCCCTTGCATTCCCACAATACCATAACAAAACAAAATAAAGACAATCCTTTCTCTACCTCCAATACTTGAAGCATTAGTGGATTATTTCTCTTATTTTCCTTCTAATAAATGAAATAACGATTTTCAGGGACTTTTTCCCGGATCTGAATAACTGTTTCTCCAATGTTGCTGATATATGCAATAAACTGCAAGCTTTCTCTATAGATGCTGTTTATTCCAGTTGAATTTAGTTAGGAAGCTGCTGTACTTTCAAGCACATAAGTCCCAGCAAAAACTGAGAACAAGAAAACAGAATTCAAGTGCCAAGATGTAACAGTTATCATATAGCTGACCTCAAAGATGCAGAGGAACTTCTGGGCTGACTAAGAGTAAAAACTGTGCTTAGAGGGAGATCCCCACTTCCACGCAGGATGGGGAAGTTCCAAGAAGGCAGGTGGGGAGGAAAGGACCTTCTTGATCTTTACAGAAATATTCTGGATTATCCCAAAAGACACACTACAGCCATAAAAGCTTTCTAGAGGAATAAGAAGGTGATGCACACACACATTCAAAGCTGTTCTTTTCCTCTAAGGCAGTATCATTTAAACAGGAGAGTGACGGTGGCTTGGAAATCCTGCATGCTCCTAAAGAGTTAAAATGTAGTTATGGAGACTGGCACGATTAAAATTCTGGTAGAGTATATTTAAATTGCAGGGAAAGCTAAGCTTGTCCAACTGGATAGTCAGACCGCAAGTTCCCCCAAATAGGGCTTTGATTTTCCAACACAACACCTGAAATCCTCTTCTGCTTTTACAAAACACATGTGGAATCACGCTCCCTATTGCACAACGTGGCTTGAGGAATAATTCCAGGTATATAGGTATAAACTGGAGGTAATCATGCTGGAAGGGCTGAGAATTTCACTGGCAACAGAGAAGACGACAAGCCTGGTCCCTGGTGGCAATGCTGCCTTGAGAGCTACCCACAGCGGTAGCACCTACCAATACAAGGTCATGGGTGGCTTTGCATGGCACTCGATGACAAAGAAATATGAGCAAATATCCGAGAAAAACACTAAAAGCAAGCAGCTTCTGTGGTCCATACAACCAAACCCAGGATTCATTTACTGGGTATTTTGCTCTGCTCTTCCAGGCAGTACTTTTGGGCTGTAAGGTCAGCCTTATCTGAGGAGTCAACTCAGAGAGGGGAAGTTGTCCATGCATTTTGTGTTCATGCAGCCCATTACAAGGAGGTGAGCTCACCTTTGAGGGCTTCTTCCAAATACCTAATTTTCATAAAGGTGTTCTCAGTTCACCAAGCCTTCTCTGAAATATACTGCTGCCCCAAAGCTGCCACTTATTATTTCTGTACCCTTGCATTTCCCCCATGCTGCTCTGACACTCCAGAGCCACTGTTTTGCCACTGTTGCACTGTAATTGCCACTGTTTCAGTATTTTTTCTTTTCTCAAGTCTGCTGCTTTTGCCAGACTTGTTTTAAAATATGCTGCCAGATTGAAATAAAACCTGAATGCATTTTGCTTAGCCTGTGAGGGGCAGGTCAGCACTGAGAGGGGAGATCTTCCCCCCCAGCAAAAGGCATCCTCTGTGCAGACCACGCAACCATCTGAATACACTGTACACAGGAGCTCCCAGTTATCTCTTCTGGAAGGGACTACACACCACCACGTCCCTTCTCCACTAAGCAAGGCTGCAGTTTAAAGCTGGTTTTATCAGACTTAGTCTAGAACACGTGTATGGGATCCATGATCTCCCAGATTTGGATTACTTTCATAAGGAAAATAACCTGAGCTCTGCTTCAGATGAAAGCACAGAGACATGGGGCGCTTGAAGCCATCCTGCCCTTTGCTATCTGTGCTTAAACCATCCCCTCTGACACCAGCATTTTTAGTTTGCTACCTCTACTGCCACACGTCAGACAAGCAAAAATGATTGTGCAAAAATGACTGCACATGGGTATGTCTGTATATCAACAAACCGAGCTGTGCAGTCACCACTCCAGAGCTGACACAGGAACGATTTTGCAGCTTTATCCCACGCGTTCGTTTTAAAAGCATCGTTGATTGACAGGAGCCAGTTCAATGGACTCACAGGAAGGCAAGGGCAGGAACAGGCTGAGAACAAGGCTGCCGCTTCCCTCCCAACAGCAGAAAGCAGCACACACCAACCATGAGCTGCTTTTGTTTTACATCTCAAAAAAAAATCCACCATCGCTTGCTCCGGGACTGACAACTGCCTGTGCAAGCAGCAGGGCTAAAAACCAAACTGCACCTTTGCTAAAAAACAGACTTTATGGGGTTTCAATCCTGTAAAGAGGCTTTTTAAAAAAAAAAAAGCTAAGAACATTTCAACCCAAAGCAAATCCCAGAAGCAAAAGCCTCCTCTGGATGCTGTTGGAGGTCAAAGGACTATTAAGCATCTAAAAACCCAGCAAGTGACATTAAGGGATGCTGTACAGGTGCGGGCTGGGAAGATCTCAGCCGTACCCCGACACCACCTGCTCAGGGCACGTCCTTCGCCACGCCGTGGGGTTCCCAAGCCTCGGTGGTGCTTTCGGAGAGGAAAGGCAAGCGGCCCCGACGGCGGAGCCTGGCTGAGCCGGGCTGTGCAGTAACCACTAGCAACTGTGCCTAATCCAGCCCAGAGACAAAACTGCCAGGGCTCATTCATACCCACGTCACGTGCTGAGCAGAGTCTGTGCATGGCCACAACAACTGCGTATTTTTTTTTTTTCAGTTTAAGCTTAGTTTTAGAACAGTTTGGTTTTGGTTTTTTTTTAATAAGCATATTTAAATCAGTTTTTACAAAGATGCAATTTTAATAGATAAGGTTGGGGTCAGCTTCAGTCTAAAGGATGTACAAAAGCTTTTTCCACTGCATATTCACTGTACAAAATACATTTATTTCAGTGTTTTATTTCCATAGTATTGCAGAAATTACCAAGAAAGAAGCTGCGCTAGTGCTGATGTTCTTGATTTTTTGAAAGAATTACAAGAAAGAACAGAAAAATCATGTTGAAGAGAAAAGGATGAAATCAGCAGTTGCTCTGCCCCATATTCAGGGGACAGCAATGAAAAGCTGCCTAAATGACAAAATAATGCCAGTACCACATCACCTATTAGGTGTATTAAAAGCAATGAATGTCAAAACTGGAAGGAAAAAAATCTTAGAAATGCCTGTTTTCTACTGAAGTTTCAGAAGAGATGAGTCATCAGACACATGGGCTAATGACCTGGGACCAAATTTCACTGAATTGCTAATCCAGATTTTTAGTAGCTTCAACAAATTTTTATTTTTAATTTTAATTCTAATTTATCTGATTCTAAGTTGAGAAAGCCAAAGATTAAATGAAGACAGAAAAGCTTTCAACCCCCTGCTTTTGATCTATGAATACAGTGGAGGTAGGATGGACCCAGGTGCACAAGGAAAGACAAGGAAAAAACTTGAGGTATGTGGTAGCTGCACAGATACACATATATTTGTCCCTTTTTCTCTCTGGGCACACTCAGTTACCAGCACCAGCTGAGAAAGGGACTTAACAGCTTTCCAGCATCTCCAAGAAGGTCAGGCAGAAGAACAAGCCAGGCTCCTCACAGGACTACACAGTGGGAGGACACGAGACAACGGGCAGAAGATGAAACAAGAGATGTTCAAACTGTAGGGAGAAGCTTTTCCACCGTGAGGTCAGTCAAACAGGTTGCCCAGAGAGGCTGTGCAATCTCCATCCTTGGAGGTTTTCAAGACCCAACTGGATAAAGCCTTGAGCAGCCTGGTCCAGCTTCACAGCTGACCCTGCTTGGAGCAGGAGGTTGGAGTGGAGACCTCCTGAGGCCTCATCTAAGCACCTGAACCACTCTGTAAGCCTGTCTTCCCAAGTATCCCATCAGCAATTAAAGTTTGTGCCACAAAGTCAGCCTGTCATGCTACAAACACACAAAAACCTGGATGACGGAATTATTTTATTCTATATAAAAATGGGTACACAAGAGAACAGAGGTCCCAACACCTCGTTTAAGCGGCATCCCAGCACTGCGATGTTGAAAACCTTCTAGATAACAACCTGAAGCCCCCCTTTCGATGTCACCCCTTTCCTGAGATTCCCCTCCACACTACAAGACCTCCCCTCCCCGGCGCTGTGCATGCAAACAGCCTGCCGCCTCCCCAGCCAGCCCAGGGAGATGTTATTCTTCTTGCAAAAAAAAGAAAAAAAAAATCCCCTTGATTATTTATGCCGCTCTTTGAACAACACCAGCTATTGTCAGGGAGTGTTTTACAGCTCTGAATGTCACATTGAGAGTCTGGTCATGCCAGTAGGAAAGCCTGCCACTGCCACGTCCCAGCATAAAACGCTTTATTCAAGGCGCCTGGAGTCCAGCGCCGGCTAAAACCTAAAAGGAAGCCGGTGGGTGTGACAGCCACATTTTATACAATGATATGAAATGAAGCAGGCAAGGATGCTTGATTTTTTGGGGGGGTGTAAGGCAGAAAAACTACAAGGAGCATTGTACAGAGCCAGGTGAGCCTAAGTGACCAAAAGCTTTGGCTCAATATTGCTCCAGAGGAATTGCATGGAGAAGCGTGGGGGCGAGCAGAGCTGGAGACCTTCCCAGCAGGACCCAGGGAGAAAGCAAGGAGGGAGCTTTCACTGTCAAGAAAACCGGGCTGGCTCAGCGGACAAGAAACCCGTTTCCTGCCTGATTGCGACTGTGTGAAGGGAAACAGGGCTCTGGAGGCAACCATGCAAACAAAGCACAGCTACCTTCAACTCCCACCAGGCAGGAGCAAGAGCTTGGGAGCACCCAAAAACCACTGAGCCGTGGCAAGTTTTAAAAAAAAAAAAAGGTTAAAAAAAGCAACAGGCCCTTTTCCATGCTGTGTTACGTTACAAAGCAAAACTGGACGGGTTGCAATCTTCCTCTGCCGCACCCCGAATGCCAGGTTTCAGGTTACTTCACCCGACGTACCTGCAAGAATTTTCTCTGAAGCGTGTTATTTCTACCGTCTCCGGTAACACCTAGCTCTTACAGCCAGCCTTTAATCTGCAGATCTTCGAAACGTCCTGCAAAGAAAGCAAGTGTCATTTCCTTCCCTCTCCCACACCCCCGTGCTCCGACGAGGAAGTTATAACCCAAGTGAAATAATAAATATCGCCCAGCAAAAAGGGAATGCAGTTAGCGATAGGAAAGCCAGCGTCCCCGTGTTACTCTAACCTACAGGATCCATCCTTCCAGCCTCCGACTCAGGAAACGGCTTTTCATCGCTGGGTATCAAAGCTCCTCCCAGTTTTGGCATATCCACCTCTTCTGCCTGCAGAACTAGTTTAAGCGCTGAGGGTTTGAGGTTTTTTTAACCAATTCGTGGATATTTGCACCGTATCCAGCATCGGTGCTCACAGCTTTTCCAGCTGCCGTTGCACATCTCACGGGTCTGTTTACCATCAGCAAACATCTGAGCAGTAATCCTGGATTTATCGCTTCAGCTTCCTGATAACTCCCCCACGGCTGCTCCCTCAAAGCCCAGAAATCCAGTTTACCACCCTTCACAAGGGAACCTCTGGGCATTTTGAGAGCTGTATCATTTTATCTCCCCCACGATCTCAATTCACTGTGAAAATATTTGGTGAAACCTATTAGAAGCTTTCCTGATATAGGTGTGCAGACTCTACCACTACTTCTGCCCACGTAATTTTCTCTAACATCCAAAAAAAAAAAAAGGCAAAGGCAAACTTTTTTTTCCTAAATACAGTCTTATGCTGCTCAGCACTCCTGTTCCCGTTATCTCTGAGGTGCCCATGAATTTTTCCAGTGACGACACCACGCTGCTGCATAAATCTCTTGATTTATGCAAAACTTGATCCCTTTTCCACCCATTTTTTGAGCAAAGGGTTTCTCTTTTCCTTTAGCTGTAGCCTGACGATTAACTGCATAATAACTGGAAACCCATGCTGCCAAAAGACTTGTGTGTTGCAGTCCTTTGCTAAATGCTGCACAAAAGCCTTTAGACTTCAGAGGATAAGAAAGGCATCAGGAGTACATACAGCTTCGAGAGATATAATATCAACACCTATAACAAAGAGAGCTACATGCAAGCATCACCCTCAGAACTTTCTTTTTTTTAAGATACTGCCTTTTATTCTCAATTTTAAACAGCAGCAGCAGGGAGACGGACTTTACTGAGATCACCAGTGAGGCTGGTGGCAAGGTGCCACAGTCCACCGTGCTGTACCCATTAGGTACCGCTGCCTCCTGAGCCGTGGGATGGAGAGATGAAGAGAAAGGCTTTCAACACCAGACGGCAGCTCTCTGCAGCAGGCAGGGAGCATGCGGAGTGTGGTCAGGGAAGGGCTGAGAGGTACAAAGGACCTGCACCCCGTCGCTCTCACCTACCACCTATTACACACTGCGCATCTCCTTTGAGGTAGTCAGTTCATCTCTCATTTAACAGTGGTGTGGTAGAAGGCAGCCTGGGCTGAGTTCATTAATTCAGGTCAGACCCCAAAGCTGAGAATTGGAGGGTTGTGCCTAGATGTTGAAACAATGGCAGTTTTGGAAAAGCAATTAGTCTCCCCACTAAAAAAATAAAAAATTACTGCCGTGGGGCCCCATTCTGTCTGAAGGCGAAGGCCTGGGTGCTGCTGCACTCAAACTGATACGAGCGCAGGGGTGAGAGGCAACCCTCAAGGCATGTGTTGTAGCACCAGGGCAGAGGGTCTGTCCTCATCCTCATTGAGATGGTCTGCAGAGCCCTGAACAGGCTGCCCCTGAATGCTTCCATCCAACCCATGTCCCAGGGGGAAAAACCAGGGGAAAACTGCTTTCCTCTACTTTCCACCTTATGTCGCTCTGAGCAGAGCTCCCAGTTGGGGTGAAGACAGGACTGAGGACACACAATGATGGTTGGGATGCCTAATGAGAACTGTGGCCAGCAGGTTGAGGGAGGTAATTCTCCTCATATACTCCACTCTCATGAGACCCCACCTGCAGTACTGCATCCAGCTCTGGGGTCCCCAGCAGAAGAAAGACATGGACCTGCTTGAGCAGGTCCAGAGGAGGGCCACAAAAATGATCAGAGGGATGGAACACATCTCCTACGAGGAGAGGCTGAGAGAGCTGGGGTTGTTCAGCCTGGAGAAGAGAAGGCTCCGGGGGAGACCTTATTGCAGCCTTTCAGTACTTAAAGGGGGCTTATAAGAAAGATGGGGACAGACTTTTTAGTAGGGCCTGTTGCAATAGGACAAGAGATAATATTTTTAAACTGAAAGAGTGTAGACTCAGTGTAGATATAAGGAAGAAATGTTTTACAATGAAGGTGGTGAGGCACTGGCACAGGTTGCCCAGAGAGGTGGTCGATGCCCCATCCCTGGGAACATTCCAGGTCAGGCTGGACGGGGCTCGGAGCAACCTGATCGAGTTGAAGATGTCCCTGCTCATTGCAGGGGGGTTGGACTAGATGATCTTTGAAGGTCCCTTCCAACCCAAACCATCCTCTGATTCTGTGACTGAAGCCGCATCATCTCCATGCCCAGGACAAATAGAAACATGAGCAGCAGCTGTGGCTGCAGCCCCAAGACTACCCTGACCTCTGGTGTTGATAATCCTTTAACTGAAGGAACTTCTGATACATTTGACCCTGCTCACAAGTTGTCCTCTCCTACATGAAAGGTGGCCAGAGCAAGCTAGAGGCAGCAATATCACTTAATAGTGAAGAGCTCCCAGCTTCCTTCCAGGCACTCAGGCTGGAGAAATAAAAGGCATTTAAAGCAGATGACAGAGTTTTTAAAAGATGATCCGTTCCTCCTGAGGTCTTAGTGGTTTGGTATTTTTAAGCCATGCAGTATTCAACCTTCCTCAAACAACTCTAGATGGCACAGAAAACACAAGGAAGCCTGTGCCTCTTTGGGGGCACAGTGCAATACTTTTCCTAACCAAAATATTATTATTGAGCTGATGTAATATTGATCAAGGGAGAACTTAATTTTCTCCCACTCAGTTCTTCGCCCATTGCCACTGGGGTTCATGTTGGCATATGTTATTTTCATAGAGACAGAAAGTAATTATAGAAAAGCAATCATTGGGCTACATTTTTTAAATTTAGTAAAATATTAATGAATAATCTAATTTTTTCACTTTTCATGTCATTGCTACATGCACTGAGCCTATGACTCCACCACACCATGGATGAGATGCCTTCTCCACCACAGTCCAGACAGCAGACCTACCTGAAATCAGCACCACTTGAAAGCTGTGGTTGATAACTACTATCTTCAGAACAGAATTCTACGAGAATCAGAGGATGGTTTGGGTTGGAAGGGACCTTCAAAGATCATCTAGTCCAACCCCCCTGCAATGAGCAGGGACATCTTCAACTCGATCAGGTTGCTCCGAGCCCCGTCCAGCCTGACCTGGAATGTTTCCAGGGATGGGGCATCGACCACTTCTCTGGGCAACCTGTGCCAGTGCCTCACCACCTTCATTGTAAAACATTTCTTCCTTATATCTACACTGAGTCTACACTCTTTCAGTTTAAAAATATTATCTCTTGTCCTATTGCAACAGGCCCTACTAAAAAGTCTGTCCCCATCTTTCTTATAAGCCCCCTTTAAGTACTGAAAGGCTGCAATAAGGTCTCCCCGAGCCTTCTCTTCTCCAGGCTGAACAACCCCAGCTCTCTCAGCCTCTCCTCGTAGGAGAGGGGTTCTATTCCTCTGATCATTTTTGTGGCCCTCCTCCGGACAAAAGAGAACAAAGCTTTTTGGTTAAACAAAATATTGCATCTTCTTTAGGCATCGAACAACCTCTCACATATGCTTCATGCACTTATGGAAACCACCCAGGTAATATGCAGCTTTCTGCTTTTGTAAGAAATTGGTGGATTAGAAACCAACTTGAAAGACCATTTGCTAAATTTGTTGAAAATGTTTTATCACTAATCACTGGATTTGGACAACAAGTTTCTCCCCACTCTGAAAATGAAAATTTAATCTATCAGATTCAGTTAAGTAAAACAGAGAAACTATTAAACATGCAGGCAAATTTCAGTGTAAACATTGTAAAGTTGTCTTAAGACACAAACAAGCAGGCTTGTTGCTGAATTGAGGTGTGTGCATATGGTCACCATCATCATCAGACCATGAAATGCCCATCATGGGGATATTTTTTTAGAAAGAGAAATTGAAGTTCAACTCCTGTAGGTAGTCTAAATTGAAGATAGAAGGGTTTCTAGGGTAAAAAAAAAAGCTACAATTTTAAAATATTCAACATACAAAATTGACTTGGGTGAGTGTTGCACTAACCAGTCTCGATGAAGGCATAAAACCTTCATTCTTATCTTTCCCTGGGCGTGCACCACTGCTACCCATCATATGTCCTGTTGAGAAGCTATTTCAACCCAGCTCTCTCCACAAGCTTCATAAAAGGATTTCATTGCAACAAACGCCAAGGCAAAGAGAAAGAATGACTTAAAAATCCAAATAAAGCTTTTTTTTTTTTTTTACCATGTAATTGCAAATAACAAACATATCTGTGGTTTACAGAGGAGGCAATAAATTAAAGCTACAGTCACAAATCAGACCAAAAAAAGATACTTAAGTCATTCAATCCACCACCCTGGGATGGCTGTGGCCCCATGGGATGCTTCTCAGTTTTGTGAAAGACTTGGAGTCCTGAACTGAGGAAGTACAACATGAAGAGCACTCTCAGAAGTTTTTTTTTCTTATAAAATTAAGCCAGCCCTCTGGTGCTTCCTGAGCACAGCCTCTTCGGGTTTGGTTGCAGCAAAAGCAAATGGTCTTTAGCAAATAAGCTTTTTATTTTTGAACTGAGCACATCATATTAAAAAAAAAAAAAAAAGTTTGATCCTCAGCAAAATGGTTGCGTGTGTTTCTTCTGTAACTACCCAAAGATGGCTGTGACTTTTCAGTTTCTAGAAAAAGAAACTGGCACTTAACATCTTTTTAACTTTAAATTGGTGCAAAAAGATGCATTTCAACCTGTTAGGAAGCTAAGGACCCCAGCATTTTAACTTCCCCTCTGATAAAGGCTACAACAGAACGGTCCCATGAGATCTACCACCAGCAGCAGGACCTGGTCCTGGAGATAGCAGTAATTCTGCTCACCTTTGGCTACTCTCACTAGACACTGAAGAATTAAAAAAAAAAAAAAAAAAAAAGCCAATCTCCTGTATTTTTTTCATTTTCATTGAGCTATACCCCTCAAAGAATACTCAGAATGCATGGGGTGCCTATTTCCATAACTTTGGTGAGCAAAAGTATTTTAGGAGTGGTCACTAAAGAAAACAATTTGAGGAGGTTTGGGTGTTGTGGTGTTTTTCTTAAATTTTTGTTATTTTTTTATATTTTGAGTTTGGTATTTTGTATAAAATCTGTAGCCAGACACATCCCAACTCCTGGAAGTTAGCGTGGAAGAAAAAAGCCCTATAACCACATACCCATGGACTCTCCACTAGTTTCCACTGCACTTCCAGAATACATTTCCGAAAAGAGAATTTAGGGTGATTGAAAGTCATTATGTCAGAGATGAGTTTGTCTGAACAAGTATATCGTAAATACTTTCTTTCCCTCAGCTGAAGTTCAGCTGGGTGGGAGTCTATACAGACAGACACCCCTCCAAGTACAGGGTTTGGTTTCAGAGCAAGTCCATCCATTAAGACCATCAGGACTTTCGAACATGGTATAAACAAGAGAAAATGCCAAAGCTTAAGTGAATGAGCTTTTCAGCAGGTAAATCCAAGACTAGGATGATCGTGGCTGATTTAGGCTGTGCTGTAGCCATCTCCCTACACCACCGATGTGACAGCAGTACAATAGCATGAATAATTTTTCTTACTCACTCCCTACTGAACGACAGCATTCAGGGTCTATATTAAGAACATGAAAACGATTAACATTACCATTAACCTCAGCCCCACCCTAATTGCACTACATAAAAGCATACGTAACAATTACAAAGATAACATTGTGTGTCATAAATATCACACACAGGAATACAGCAGTCACAGCATTTGTTTCCTGACCCGGGAAAGCTGCTATAATTGTAGTGTATTGTGCTCATAGAGGATTTAGGTTTGGAAGTTGGTTGCCAACAGCCCTTGTTTGCTATAATTTCCCATCAGGTTCATAAAGTGCTTTGGGTTCCCAATCAACACCATGTCAACGCACTGCTCCGAGTTCTGCACCATGTGGTTCAGCAGGAATTTCACGCTCTTGATGGAAATAAATCAAGATCATCCTGGGGATATACAAGCTAGATGTGGAGTTGTCAAGCAATTAGAGCAGAATTTGCGTGTTTGGGATTTTTGATGCACATTTCACAGCTAAGGGTGCCTAAACTAAAATCATCTTTGCTCTTGGAGACCATCCATCCAAGTCAAGAGGACAGATATTCAGGAGACCATTTTGGTTTTAAGTAATTTGGCTATTACATCACACATAATTCAGAGGTTTGCCATTTTGAACCTGGACAGCCTCCAGGGACTGGTGTGAAATTACTCAGATTCACAGAAACCACCACACCCTCTTGGATGAGTGCTCTGTCCACGGCATTTTCCCCTCCTGGTGGAAACCAACCTTGCAAGCAAAATTCTCCCAAATATCCCCCCACCCCTTTCTAAATAAAGAATTTAAACTGCCCAGATTACAAACTTGAGGAGTGTAAATGATACCTCCCTTCCAGTGAGCCCCTAATGATGTAGTACTTGACAAACCCGCTGGTTTTTGAAGTCCTGTCTTTATAAAGTGGTCTTTCATCTCAATAAAGCCTTCTCCATTCCGTATTTCCAGGTAACACCAATACTAGCTTTTAGCTCTAAATGCTTTTCTACCAAGCTTAGAGAAGGTTAAAAGCAACACTTTCACTCATACTGCTACTTTCCAATTAAAATTAGCAGATGACAGTGACCCAAATAGACAGTGCTGGAAAAGGGGTTCTCCAAAATGAAAATACCAACATTTTTGATGCCCCTAATTGATACTGTAAGCTGTTAGCATCTCACTTTTTCCCTGTGGTAACCTGCCGGCTTAGGTCTCTTCTCGGTTTCATCTTCATTTTCCCTCCAGGAAGAACAATCATTTCCACATCAATCCGTCCTCCTTCCTTATGTAAGGTCTTTTATAAATGATATAGAGGATTTCCTTTTCTGGGCTATTTCCTTGAAAGTCATCAAGTCGGGCTTTTTCTCCTGCCACTGGCAGTTGTGCTCTAGCTGCGATGCTGGTTGTTTGCGGAGGACCCTGCAAGGCTCAGCCCGAGAGGAAGACCAGCCTCCCAGAAAGGTTTCAAGGGTGAAGCTGAACGCTGGCCATTCTCTAACGGCTCAGCACTTAACGATAAATACCTCCGTCATTAGTATGCTGAGCTACATTAGTTCTGCCGCTTACAGCGCTAAAGCATTAAAGTGGGGCTGAATCTTTAATTTCACAGTATGCAACGTGATGCATTAGATACTTGCGGGTCTCCAGGCATGGGGCGCTGACGGCATTTACACAGCATTTTAGATGTGTGAGGTGCTGCCGGTAAATCTGTTAATGCCTGTAAAAGAAGGAGCACATGCCTCCGAGTGAACAGAGATGAAGTCATCTGTACGTAGAATAGGGGATAATGTGGCAGAGGGTCAAAATGACAGCCCAGTATCACACGTAAGGCTTTGGTAATACCATGACCTCAGTTGAGGAGCTGGCGTCATCCTACAAGTCAAATATGGATTACGTAAGAAGCGAATTTATACTGCAGACTTTCCATCAAGCCTGGGAAGTCTTACAAGCTCTCCACTCAATTTCCCTGCTACTCAATTTTCACAGAACTTGCAACATTTGAAGACTTTGAAGTTTCTCAAACATGGCTGAAATTGCTCAGTGGTTCAAAAGGTTACTTGAGATGGAGGGGCTGATAAATGCAGACTGTATCCTGCCACTGCTCTCCTATCTTTAGGAAATTAAACTTAAGAACACAACACTTTACTCATCGTTATATGAAAACTATGAATGACATTGTCATCACTACAGTTGTACCTGTACCTATCAAATATTAGCATTTTAGCTAATTTTTGCACTAAGAACTCTTTGTCTCTGTTGAAAACAATGTTCCCCAATGAACACTAGCAATACATCAGCCCTGATGATCAGATCAGAGTAAGACCAACCAAGGCTAGGGAATAGTTCCTTGTACTCAAAGTTTAAGCAAAAAGGTGTCAGGGATAGCAAAAGGCTCCTAGATACTCAAATGAGGACTTGCAGTAGGATTCTTCAACGCATATGTAGCATTACGGCTTTAGAGGCTTTAAAGGCATTGCACAGATTAATCAAATAGAATAATGATCTCATAGTGAAGTGTTGAGCTGGAATTAAAGAGATTAATGTTTGGGTCCCAGCTCTAGAAGTTCTCACCCTTGGGGAAGTCATATCAACTCCTGCATCTCGCCTCTCCTTTCCACAAAACCTCCTTTGACTTACTGATAGTAGAACCTGAGTGAAAATGCCAGAGGGAAGGCCCATTCCAAAGACCTTTATCATTATTTTTTCCTTAATACCTGCTATGAGGCACTGTCTTGTTTTATTCATGATTCTTTGAAGAAAGATCTTCCATATTAAGTGAATAAAAACAAGTATGTGTTATCTTTTTAATAGTATCATGTGCTTCTACTGGCAAGATATGATTCTGAACAAATACTCACATGAACATACCAGAAAATGTGCAGTGCAATTTCACGTAATAAAGCATTTGACGGTACTTCCTTACAACGTGTTTGTAGACCCAAAGGTTAGGTCAGGCAAAATTCTGAACTTATTGAAGCACTTCTTGGCCTAATTTCACACAGACGCAGAAGGGCACTGCAAGAAATACTGTCCCATACAGTTCTGTTTATTTTGTGATCTCCCATTGCTAGATCCCTGAAGACTTTGGTTTTTCTAGAGTTAAAGCAAGGCTCTTCCTTTTGTTTCTGAAGCTTACATTGTAGGAAGCAAGACATTTAACCATCATGGTTGATTTCTAACTCGGTTGCTCCACACCAGCTCACCTGTAAATCCCTAAGAGTCTGACATCTGGCATTTTTAAGAGTTCCCATATCCCAATTCCTCTGTAAACCAAAGAGGACTTCTTGGAATGTGGCTTTTTCTGAAGGCTCTTTGGAAAAGTTCATTAAATTCAAAGTCAGGCTAGCAACCTCACCATTGACCAAAACACAAAATGCAGGCCAGATTGTGGTGAGGATGAAAAGAAAGGGGAAAGTACATGGGTTGAAGAACAACAACAAAGTTCAGTCACATGTCAAAATGCTTTTTTTGTTGCTTTTTAATCTAAAATCAAAACTTATACTGAATCCAAATTTGTGCTGTGCAGTTTAACGAGCAAGGGTAGACTTCCTTCACCATGAAAGGATACATATAGCACACAGACAAGTGACATAAAGAAGAATTTGCAATGCAAAGATAATTGTGTTTCAGTGGTGACATCTGTGTCATCCATAACCCAAAAGCCGTCATCATATGACACCAGCAATAGGTGACAGTCAGAACTGAGACACTAATGACCACAGCAACCAAACCTTTCTCCCCACACTCAGCCTCAAATTGCACTGGGAGGTCTCAGAAATCCCACAAGATTTCAACCAATCTCCAATTGCCTTGAAAGCATAATTAACTTCAATTGTCTTTTGATTTTATCTCCATTTCCTCAGGTTCTAGGCTATTTGGGAAAGCACTCCATGTACATACACGTGGGTATGCACACTGGTGCGTGCACATACTTGTCTGGAGTTACCAACTTCCCCATGTATCTGCTTTTCTCGGGGCCTCCTCGGAGAACAAAACTTAGGGAGGAAGCCTAACCTTTGGGAAATTCTCCTTCTTATCCTGTACAGTCACCAGTAAAAAGATTTCTGCTCCCATCACACGTTGCTGATACAGATGAGCTCAAACCAAGGGAGCATTCAAGCTCAGCTTGGCTCTGCTAGGCTCAGCTCTCCCGCTTCCCCCAGTGTTTTCTGACAAATTGCTCTCACAGGGATTTCAAAAAAAGATGCTGACCTGGCCCTTGCAGTAAGGAAGAGATTTTCTTCCCTTCTCCACATAAATTTTAAAGTTTCCTGAAAAACAGAAGGACAGGATTTGGAGAAAGCGATGGAGAATGTATACAGAAAAAAGACCGAGGAAAGTCTGACCTGGGCTAAAGACTAATTGACACTCCAGGCTACATCCACAGCTCCGTCCATTTTCCATTTATTCTTCTGAAGTTCCCTGGCAGCAGTTGGGGCACCAGAAACCAAATCTCCAAACGTTGCTGCTGTCTGCGTGATGCTACGCCCCAAGATGTAAGCACATAACTCACCTTCCAGGAACTGTAGCAAGCAAGTTCCCCCTCCACCCTCTGTATCTTGCCATATGTTGTGAGCCTCTAAATCTCTACGTCACTGGGAACTGAGAATATTTTGGCGGAATTTAAAGACAAATAATAATGATCAGTGTTGCTTCCACTGCAGCAGTGCTTATAGATTCCTACTGAAGAAATCAGTGCTGGATCTAGTCAGAGATTATATACCTATTCGTTCATCTCCCCTTCTGCCAAAAATGAGATTTACCAGAAAAAAAAAAGTTTTTAGTCAATCAAGGGTCTCAGTGAGTCACAGGCAGGTGATCTACACTACCATTCTCTCTTATGGGCCAAGAGGTAATGCAAGCAGCAAGACTGCATGTCAGCGAGAGCAAACATGGAAGAAAGATGTCAGCTTTAAGAAAAATTTATGACCCTGCAGGGTAGGTTCAGTACTAGTTTGATTCAGAAAAATAGACTGAGTGTAGCCAACGGGTTGGAGAATTCCATCCAAAAAAATAGAGGGTTGTTTCACTCTCAAAAAGCTTTCCTATTCAGTAGAAAATTCAGCTTGCTACAAAGTCAGATGGAAGTTTCTGAGCCAGACCAGGCAGGGGTTCACCTATACACCCAAACGAGAAAGGCCAAGAACAAGGCATCCAAACACGCAGCCCTGCCAAAACCTCAGTGGTTTTATCATCTAGAGTTCAAATCAAGACCTCCCGTCCTGCTGTTCGCACTGCACACGGAAGAGTTTCCAAGAAACGTCTCTTGGCAGAAATCCCCAAAACGCAGCTTCCGACCTGCTGCTAGGATTGCAGCCGCTGTGCGCAGCAGCGGCTTCTCTGCAGATTTTGAAAGCTGAATTTCCTACGAAGCCGCCCCCATGCCACATCCCTTACTGCTAGCATAGCACTGAAACAGCACAGTGTTTCCAAACAATGCCCTCGATTCCTCTAAACACAACTGTTTACACAAGCCTAAGGCTTGCCTATGGCAAGCCTGGTGCCCTAAGGCTCAGGGAGAAGATGAGCCCGCCCTTGTTCTCATTGCAAGTTTTGCATGTCGTCGGGGACATTTACCCCCTACCCTTCCTGTAAACCTGCTGGGACAATGAAAATAATTATGGTGGAAAAACCTGAGCTAACTCAACTGTAGCTTGGTGAAACTGTCCTATCCAGTAGGGTAAGCTGGAACAGACACTGAAGCCCTGGAAGATCAGGTAATAACAAGCCAGTGCAATCATCCCTGGCTAGGAAAGGTCAGGTTGGATGGGGCTCTGAGCAACCTGGTCTAGATGTCCCTGCTCATTGCAGGGGGGTTGGACTAGATGACTTTTAAAGGTCCCTTCCAACCCAAATATTCGATGATTCCTACTTGTGCTCTTTGAGAGACGTGGCAAGTGTTTGCTAGTGGGTCTGCTTCTACCTCCCACCCTCCATCCCCTCCTCCAGTAACATAGTGTTTTCCGTTCAGGCAGTTTTGATTTGAGACCACTGCCACCTCTACTCAGAGGTGCCACCAGACCTGGGAGCACTACGATGTCTGGGATCCCAAGGTTTCCAATTACACATATAGAACCTTTTAGGATGTAATCAAGGTTTCAGATCTAAACTTCGAAGTCTTCTTACCTGTGTTCTGCAAATGCAAGCTCCCTGGCTTGCCAGCATTATACCCTGTGCTAAGTCTGAGCTAGGATAAAGGAGTGATAGTGCTGAAATGGCTGACAAAAAGAGGACAGTAACTTGTGACAAGTGAATGTGACCAGTGAAAACAAAGCCCAGAAATCTAGCAATACAGGGGAGTGGACAGCTTTGTATAGACTTCATGCATTAGTTTTCTCCCACATAATCAAATCTGAATGCTTTGGACCTGTGACATGAATCAATAAGTGATATATAACGAAACACTTTAAAAAGGAACCCATAAAAGCATAAAAGGTTGCTCAAGCCCTTCCGGCTGATATCGGCTATTTCATAACCCCATTTTTAGAGAGAAAATCTACTCATCCCAAAACCTCTTTCCAGTTGCCCACAAGAGTCAAGAGGCTCACAGCACAGTATGACGTACAACTCTGGCACCCCAACGTCCAGCTCTGCATCTTGCCTAGCAGCCCACACTACCTGAAACAGCAGAGCAAGTCCGTCACCTTAGCTGTGGACCTTGCTGTCTTGTTCCGAAAGGATTTTGCTGCGGAAGGGAAGTGTTGTTGGACTATTTCACTCCAGCTGACAGAGTCACATCCACATCTGGCTTCATCATGCAAGACAAACCACTCTCATGCAAGCAATTTTGTTGAGACCATTTACGCTGGCCAGTCAAATCAGACAGCACTGGCCACAGCAAAGCATCAGCCCATGGCCACTCCTCTTCAGGCGAGTTCAGGCACGTCCTGCTGACCCAAGTGGCTTTAGGATTCCAGCTGGCGACTGAATTGCCAGCTTCCAACCCCAAACAGCTAAGAAGCCTTGATAGCCACATCCAGACCACGGGCTTTTTTGAGAAAGCTACTGCCTGAGTGCAGGTAGCATCTTTGTCCTATGTATTCACTGGATTACGATAGAACCTGCATTATTTTAGCAGATATTTGAACATATTCATCAGTCTCTTGCTTCTCTAAAAAGGCTTTTCTTATACAAGCAAAAAATGAATAACAAACGGAGTTTAGGCTATTAATGTTTATGATGTGCATCATAGGCAAATTTCTTACGTGTCTCTTACTTTAGTCTCATTGAACTTAATCCTTTTCTGGGACCAGCTATGGAGAAAGCATGCACCAAAGACAAAGCCCTTCTAGAACAGCTGGCCACTTCTCAGTAAATTAGTGGAATTAATTCAGCTATTGACCTCAATAGGAGTTTTCCCCAAATCAAAAAGCGAGCCAAGCAGACTAACAAATACACGTAGCAAAACACAACATGAAATTCAGTTAAGTATGTACATACACACCCACTAACAGACCTGAAACACACTGCTAAGTATCACACAGATTCAAAGGGAAGTATTTAGTCATCCATAAAAGTTATGATTGACTTCAATTTGGCACAGAGGTATCGCATCAGGTTTGCAAAGAGTTCAAAGAATTTTTATGTGAAACCATAAATTGGTCAAGCTTGTGAAGCATGCACTGTCAGCAGGACCTATGTGCAAGCTTTAAAGAAATATCAAACCACATATACAAACTTCATCTCCAGACAGGGTGAATCTGTGAAAGCCACAGCAACAAGAAATGCTTTAAAAAACAGATCTCATTTATAAAAATCACCAGGTTTCACACACACATCTCAATTTGCCACTCTAGCAATACCATCTGAGCATCAAATTCATTTTGGCTGGAATGAGTCCTTTGAAATACCAAACAAGAAATCTTACAGTAAGATTTTTTTTTTTTTTTTTAAAAGCATTCCTCAATCTTTTCCCCAAGTCAGACCATGGGAAGAACTGTGACCAGAACAACTGCCCACAAACTCCCTGCTGGATGTTGTTTTCACTAACGTCCTGAGTAATGATCCTTCTTACTCCATGACCTTCCTTTCCTCAAAAAGTCTCTGGGTTTTTTCTTTCCCCCTCCTTAAGAAATCACTCATGCCAGAATTATGTGACCATCTGTGCCAAGGTAACAGCAGAGGTCAATATATTTCAGTCAAATACTGGTTTGTATAACCACAAAAAAAAGCCTTAAGAAAAGCCCTCTTCAAAATAGTGCAAACATTGATACCCAAACTCTGCATGCCTCACAACACAAACTGAAAGTTTCAAAAATGAAAGATTCTTTCAAGTAAATAAAGAGAAATACTGCATTCATGAAAGTTTGCATCAAAACAAAGGCAACCCTCCAGTCTAAGAAGACCACACTCATTAAGATCAAAGAGGAGAATGATGGAGCGCAGGTTTCACCATGTAAATGCTGCAAGACTGAGATGCGAATCCATGAGAAAGCCGTACAAGCAGCACCTCCAAAGGCTGCTGTTTTCTTGCGCAGGCTACAGCAGTGCTAGCTTCATAGCCCAAACATCTCATTAATGTTTCTACTATACCTTAAAAGGGACGGTCATTCAACTTTTCACCTCCCCAATGTGATGGTCAAAGCTTTTCCGATTAATATCAAATCGGGACGATGATGGGTAGTACACAATCAATCCTTATTAAGGCTGATGATTATTCTCAATGCGTCCTGTAAGAGAGAAACACCCAGTTAATAGCTTGTGCCAAGACGAGCGAATCATTTCACATGGATCAGCCATATTAAGCAAACAGCCTTTTTACTGCCCCAACTGCTTGAGTTTTATTGTGGATGACCGGGACTGTCTCATATAACTGAGATTGTCCCAGCCACTAACGTAGTCTCCATATAAAATAAGTTCCTCAAAGTATTAAAACACAGCTGGAGGTACACCAGTCTGCAGAAGGCATGGAGATGGTCGAGAAGAAGACTGAAGACCATAGCTCAGGCCATTTAGAGAGCAACCCGAGGCTATGTAGTCTGATAATACACCAGGAGCCTAATGAACAACAACAACAACAACAACAACAAATTAGTCTTAAACTGTTCTGTTTTACAGAGGACTACAAGGAACATACATCACTTGGCCTGAAGCTGGAAAGATCTCCATTTGCACCAGATTTTACATCCAAATCTAGAACGCTGCCTTAAAAACTACCTTATTTTCTCTTTTCTAGAGAAGGCAAGGTTTGTGGGCAGGAGCGGGGCATTTGTTAGGCCAGCCAGCATCAGTGGAAAAAGGGGACAGACCTTTCAACTGCACAAACTCTTCTGGAGGCTTGACACAGGGGATGGTGATTTCAAAGCTACATTCTGCTCACGAAAATGGCTCTGAGCTGGAATTAGGCATGTATCAGTTAGACCACCTACAGGAGCAGATAGGTGGCTCTCCTGGAATTGTGGGTATGTTAGTAAGGAGGAGAGGAAAACAATAACTATTTCATCAAGTTGGGGGAGAGACAAGTGAATTATTCCCTTGACAACCAGCTTAATGGGACCTGGTTATTTTCTCAATTACTCAGTTATATATATTCAGTTTCTCAGTTACTTTCTGCAGGGCTCCTTCCAGTTTTAGATTTCATTTTCAACCAAAGCTCGTCACACTTTCCACATGCCACACAACACATAAACAGGCAAGATGCATTTTTATAAGGTAAGGCAAGTGTCAAATAGCTAAAACCACCTATGATATTATAACGTCTTGGCAAAATACAATGTCCTCCTCAACTGTAGCAAGTGAAAAGCTGATGCTCTTTGTTATAACGCTTATTTAGAGCATTAAAGCCCTATCACATAGAGAGTAAGCTGCTGTGGACGGCACCCAAACCACCCACCAGCACCCAGGCAGCAAAGCCGGCGGCAGAACTGATGCCCAAGAGCTCCAACAGCAGCTCCCAGGTTTGCCCCTCAGCATCTTGGTGTAGCTGATGGAGACTGGCAGGCCGCAGATCACCAGTGAAAGAACGAACATCCCCACTCCAACACAGAGTATTGCAGTGAGAGCTTTTATATTTGCATTTGATGAACGGGATGATAAATTTATTTAAGTTGTTGTAGAAAGGAGATATATTCCGCAGACACAGGGAAGAAGCAGCAGAGCATTTTCTCCCTTGTGGTGCAGCAATGCTCCCTGGACGCCCACTTCACTGCTTTGCATTCCCCATCAAATAACCCAGGCTTGCTCATGGCAATGTGGATTCCTGATCCGGCTTTGTAGCAAAACAGGCTCCCTCTAATTATCCCTTAGCCTGATGACATCTAAATGGTGGAACAGGAATATGTCAGAGACTCAAAATGAGAGAGTGTGAAAACAAGACGGTCTCCTTTCTCCATTCACACCGCAGGTCCCAAGCGCACGAGGACACGCTCCCGCCTGAGTCATTCCCAGCAACGCTTTGCAGCCCAGCAGCAACCACAGATATTTCCCACGCAAGTGATTTTTTTAAAAAAATTATTTAAAATGAGAGGATAGCAGGAGTAACTTTGGGACTGCAAGGAGCAATGCTGTGATTAGAAGGATCAGTCATGTCTATAGAGTCTTATTAGAAGTAATTTATATGCAAGTAAAACAAATATCCCCCACTTTTCTACGAAAATGCCAAATTCCATACTGATTTACAAGCTTTACAATCTCATTGACTTCAGAGGGATTGCCTCCGGTGTGAATCACCAGGCTGTGGCCTCCCAGCAATATAGAGTAATCCCTTCATATTCCTCCTTTCAAAAACCCTATCATCCGACCAGGTGCTGCAGCTAAGACCCCACGAGCCAAGTCGCAGCCCTGCGGCGGTGCTTCTCCTCTCCCTATTAAAGCTTGGGGAGGGGGTGAAAGGGAAATAAAAGTCTGATGATGGAAACGCCGACAAGCAAAAAACACGGCCTTGGCGAGCCCAGCGTGCGTGACTGAGCATGGGGGTGGCCGGGGGGTTATTTGGGGCAGTGTGGGGGGAGAGGTATGAACCCTCCTTCAACCTAATTAAATCCAGATCCAAAGCCATCCTGATCCCAGAGCATTAAGTATTTTTGTTAGGAAGGGCAGGGATAAATTAACTCCTAACTCAGGCCCTAATCTTTTTTCATTGTTGTTTAAATTCTCCCACTTCCTAAGATTTCAGCATTTCCTCGTGATAAAGAGGAGCTCCAGACTGCCAGCTCATCTGCCCCTTCTCTCCAAGGCACGTGGGCAGATACTTCCCCCAACCAGGCTCTTAAAATTACACGATCATTTACAAACATCAGTGCAAAAGGCAACTGCTGACCCCACTCTCCATTTTAATCACAGCTGTTATTTACAGTGTTAGCAACGCACTGGGACAGAGGCTAATAAATGTTTAATGGCCCAGTAAACACCAAGGGCTTTATCTACAGCCCATTTCAAAGCCTGATCAAATATAATAATCCTTTGCATGTCTGTCTGCCACTTCCCTGGCCTCCTGCGGGACGGGAGGAGATGTACATGGCTGCTCTATATTCAAACAAGAAAGGGGGGGTTAGCTATAGGCACACGGATGTTTTCCCTGCTTTCATCTCTATTTCTTGCTCTCAGAAGGGCAGGACTATGCACCAACCCGTCGGACCTCAACTTCCATATAATATAGAAACGCAGGTGACATCTGCCTCTAGGATTCAATAAAGCAGTTATCAATAACAGGAATATTACACACAGGAAGCAGAGAATATGTGGAAGAAGTTGAGAGAATTATCATTTACTTACAGACTGGGGTACAGAGGAAAAAATACCTGCACGCCTCATGAAGCGCTGTAGGAGACTATGAGACCAGAAATGCTGAAACTTTTTAGAAGGAAGCTTTATTAAAAAAATTATGGCAACAGGATCAATACTCAAGCAGTTTATATATTGCACAACTTGCACAATGTACAGGATTGCCAAGTAGCTGAATTCTTCACCTGCATCTACCCAGGCAAGTGCTGGCTTCTGCCAGACCAAGCGATTCAGCACACGGGGGAGAAAAACAATTTTTCAGGCACATAAACCACTTCCTCAGATCTGAAATGGAAGATGTATTTTCCCCCCCCAATTATAGCTGTGGATCCATTACTCAATATTCCCTCCCCATGCAAGTCTTACTTACCTTCTAGACCCTCATATCTCCAATGTGATATTTTAAATGAGTCATTTTGACACATTAAAGCTAAGCAGTTACATTTTTATTACATTACACATGGCTGTAACAAGCTTCCCTAAAGACCTGATGTTAAAATCACAGTCCAATTACAGTTTGGTAAACTCACATGAACAAGAGATAAACACACCAGAAAAAGCCACAAGGACTTCACAGGTGAGACCTCACCCATGACACAGGGTTGCCCCGTGGCACCATCTACCTATTCAACACACGGGCTCCAGGAACCATACCTGTTCCATAGTCTTCTGGACTATATTCAAGGTTTGATTTTTTTCAGCCTCCAAAGTAGCCCTAAACCCAGGTCATGATACCAGCGAGGGCTTCTGATATAGCCAAGGCCAACTGACTTCACCAGTGCCACCACCTCTTGGCTCACATGATGGGAGAGACCGGCCTCTCAGTTCGATCTGGTCAAACTGGAGGGTCCTCCAACTCTGATCCATGCAGAAGGTGAGGGATCATGGCAGGATTATGAAAATGGAGGCTCGAGGCCAAAATAAAGGAGCCTGGAAGCAGGGCTGTCGTCAGGGCGTAGCTCACCCATGCTGCTGTGCACTGGCCCCTTCCCTCCCCTCCATGGGACGTTTTTATTTAGCATGGCCAGCAGACTCTTGCAGAGGATGTTTTAAAACTCGCAGAGCTGCCAAAAATGTCAAATTAGAGCACAGCAAGAGCTCATAATAAATCCACCCAAGTGAACCGCAGCACTGCTCAGCTGCCTTTTTGGGTGAAACCAAAAATCATGAAAGCAAAGATCTACCGGCAATTACACCCAAAATGCTTCCTGTCTTTGCACGAATCTTTGTTTACTTTGGGTTTTAGTGGTAGATGGGAGCACAGACTACAATTTGTGGGAGATAGGTTATTGCTGCTAATGCAAAGAGCTTTTTTCTTCCACCCTTAACAGATAAAGCAAGCACTAAAAATGCCACTCTGAAACAGCTTGGTCCTGCAGTCACAGATGGTAGCAAAAATTAGCATTATTTATTTGTGGCTTTAGTCACTTTTAAAAAGAAAAATAGATAAAGGAAGAAATGCACCTGAATTAGGACTCCCTCCCCTTTCTTTTGCAACTAATACTTCAAAATGCAGCAGGGGAAGAGCATTTCGCAG
This sequence comes from Haliaeetus leucocephalus, assembly GCF_000737465.1. Taxonomy (NCBI): domain Eukaryota; kingdom Metazoa; phylum Chordata; class Aves; order Accipitriformes; family Accipitridae; genus Haliaeetus; species Haliaeetus leucocephalus. Next base: position 3,108,386 of record NW_010973177.1, on the reverse strand, counting down.
AGTTCTAGGAAACCACTGTTTGAAAAAAATAATACATTTACCCAAGAAGGAGAATGAAAACAAGCAGAACAATAAGAGTCACGGAAGTTTCCTCCGAGGAGACATCTGGGAAGGTGAAAGGAGGAAGCAAGTGAAAGAAAACACACAGCATAAAGATACAAATTAATCCAAACAGCAAGAGAAGAGTTATTAAGCCATTTTACATTTATATAGCACTGCATACAACAAACAAGATGTGGTCATATAGTGCTATATGATTCAAAATCTAGCTGCATTTATATACACAGCCATACTCCTACAGAGGGCTCAGCCCACCCCTGTATCTTCTGAGGACCTCGACCTCCCTGTCTCAGAATCCTAGAGTGACTGAGGTTGGAAGGGACCTCTGGAAGTCATGTGGTCCAACCTCTCTACTCCAGCAGGGCCACCTGGAGCTGGTTGCCCAGGACCATGGCCAACAGGTTTTTAATATCTCCAAGGATGGAGACTCCACAACCTGCCTGGACAACCTGTGCCAGTGCTTGGTCACCCTCACACTCAAAATCTATTTCCTGAGGTTCAGAGGGACCCTCCTGTGTTTCAGTGTGTGCCCATTGCCCCTTGTCTCATCACTGGGCACCACTGGGAAGAGCGTGGCTCCGTCCTCTTTGCATCTTCCCTTTAGGTATTTATAGACATTGATGAGACCCCCCTGAGCCTTCTCTTCTCCAGGCTGAACAGTCCCAGCTCTCTCAGCCTTTCCTCCCAGCAGAGATGCTCCAGTCCCTTCGCTGGAGTCTCTCCAGTATGTCCACATCTCTTTTGTACTGGGGAGTGCAGTGCTGGACACAGTGCTCCAGGTGTGGCCTCACCAGTGCTGCGTAGAGCACAAGGATCACCTCCATCGACCTGCTGGCAATATTTTGTCTAATGCAGCCCAGGACACCACTGGCCGCCTTTGTGGCAAGGGCACGTTTCTGGCTCACGTTCAGTTTGGTGTCCACCAGGACCCCCAGGGCCCTTCTTGCCAAGCTGTTTTCCAGCCGGGTGGCCCCCAGCACATACTGGTGCCTGGGGTTGTTCCTCCCCAGGGGCAGGACTTTGCACTTCTCCCTGTTGAACTTCATGAGGTTCCCGTTGGCCCATTTCTCCAGCCTGGTGAGGTCCCTCTGGATGGCAGCACGACCCTCTGGAGTATCAGCCACTCTTCTAAGTCGGACACCAGTTTGGCGTCATCAGCAAATTTGCTGAGGGTGCACTCTGTCCCATCATCCAGATCATTAATGAAGATGTTAAACAGGACTGGACCCAGTATTTACCCCTGGGATACACTGCTAGTTACTGGCCTCCCAGCAGACTTCGTGCCACTGGTCACCACCCTGTGGGCCCAATCATTCAGCCACTTTTCAACCCACCTCACTGTCTGCTCATCCAGTCCATGTATCAACAGCTTCTCTACAAGGATCTTATGGGAGACAGAGTGTAAGGCCCTACTGAAGTCCAGGTAGACAATATCCACTGCTCTCCTCTCATCTACCAGGCCAGTCACTTCATCACAGAAGTTTCTCAAGTTGGTCAAGCAGTACTTCCCCTTGGTGAACCCATGCTGACTATTCCTGATTATTTTCCTATCCATCAAGTGCCTGGAAATGGTTTCCAGGATGAGCTGCTCCATCTCCTACCTGTACTTACAGTTTGGGCTCAAAAAAGCTGGAGAATCTCACATTTATCTACTCAGTCTTCTTGAGGGATACTGCTTGATTATTGCAGTGATAGAAATTGCAGGGAAACAGCACACACAAGAAAGAAAAATACTTGTAGGTCACTACAAAATCTGATATCATACAGGCAAGCTCATCACCAAAGAGTTTAGTTTAGATGAACAACAAGTAAAAAAGGCACAGAGAGCATCAGCTATATTGATGATAAATATATATCATTTTCTCCAGTAGCGAAGCCTATCCTCACTGCAAGAAATTGCCATTTACTTCCAACACAAATGGATTACTCATGGACAGAGAAGCTGGAGGCAGAATTAACTCTTGGAGCCTAGCATGTCCCAGGAGATCAGATCAAACTCAGTCTGCTCCTTTCCTCCACTGCACACAGACCAGGAACCCAATGGCCTCTTTGACTGATTCCACCAGCACAATTATTTTAGTTTTTAGCTTCTTGATTTTGGCAGAGATTCTCTTAGAAGCCCAATCAAGAACAAATTAAATGCAAGAATTAAGTGAAATCAGGCGCCAAGAAGGTTTGGTGCCTGTCCCTCTTACCTTAAGTGGGATAGAAGATTAAGTGCTTAGTATACAGGCTCCTGAGAAAGCCTACAAAGAGAGGCACCTTCAGAAGAGATCCAAAAAGCCTTTTTCTTAATAGAAACCACCTAGGATTTGCCAATAAGAAAAGCTAAATCCTGGAAGACCAGCAAGGTGGAGCCCTGGCTTCAGCTCCCACTTGGGCTCAGCATTTCAAATCCACTTCCCACATAGCAGGGAGAGCAGCCTAGTCAGCCCACGGTCTTTTCTGTCCTTCCCTGATGATGCTACGATGGTTAAGCAGCCAAATATGCAAGTCACTACACCAGAAAGCACACAGCATAGTGATTAATGGACTTACCTAGGAGGGAAGTTCTGGCCACGGTCCTCTTTCTCAGGACTTCTTATGTGTTTTACGTTAGACATTCATTGGACTTGAGAAATCACACGCACTCACACTGCACACACTGCTGAGAAGAGGGAGCAGGACACAGTTCTTTCCCTTTTATGTTCCAGCAATAAATCACGTGCTCCTCTGCACGGGTGCTCAGGTTTGAGTGGGAAAGAGGGACGCAGCACTTGTGCATCAAACAGCCAGACAGTGCTGCAGGTTTCTCACCAACGATCAAAGGAATGGGAACTTAACACCTAGACCAGAAGCATCTCAAGGAGCTTCCAAGTGTTGGCTGCCCAAAGAGCCCAGGTTCCTGGGATCACAGTTACGATTTTTTTTTTTTTTTTTTTTAAGAACAAGTCTTCAAAAATTGTCTCTTACTCAAAGGCTAACAGCTATACGACAGTCACATTCAGATTCAAAGTTTTCTACTCATTCATGAGTTCAAAAGTAAGGCTAAGCAGATGCACCATTAAGTCCAGTTTCCTCATTTTTGAGAGCAAGTATAATTATCCCCAACTTCACAGACGCAAGTCACTCCTAGAGAAGTGACTTGTCACACAGTGAGATGACAGAGGCAGCAACAAAAGCCCACTCACCCTACCACTGGTCTCATGCCTTGCAAAATAATTGCCTTCCCACCCAGAACTAAAGGTTACAATTACAGTGAGAATGAGCCAAGCCGGAAAGACGTATTTAAAAAAAAGGAAAAAAATGGAAAAAAGTTTTAATGAAAACATGCAGGCGATTCTAAGACAGAAGAGAGGCCCATTTTGCATTGCACCTTGTTTGCTCGTGCTTCGTCTCAGTTGCCAAGCACAAATTAAATACTTTAGTTAAAACTTTGCTCATCTGGTACCTTTAATACTTAGTCATTAGAAACTGAACATCTGTTTTGCTTTGAGGCTTTCAGCAGTGACTCAATGTTATCTACAGTGTTGGACCGCTGAAGATTAGTATTCCTGAGGGTTTTTTTCCCCCTCCCCTAGCAACAGGGCTGCTTGCTTTCAGGAGGAGGAATCAGCCTACAAAATTGTGTTACAAAATCATTAAAGTTTGACACAAGTTGAGGAGGAAGCACAGGACCCAGAGAGATTTCATCCTCAGCTGGAAACAAACTGGCTGAGATCTCTACCAGCACATACCTGTGCCCCATAGCTCTCTAGGATCGATACGCCATTGCAGGGTGATGCATGGCTTTCAGGATCCGGAGCAGCAGCAATCTCCTGTTGTGTTTACAGTAAGCATGATAAACACACCGCAATTAAAATGACTCCAGTAGCCCTCTCGGCATATGCATCCCCCCAAGCCTGAAAGCAATCCCAAAGGTTTATCTGTGATTTAACCTCCACTGGCTTCAGGCACAGCAGATAGCTCAGCATCACATATCTTCATCAGCAGTGAAGTACCCGAGGTAGACGCATAGCTTTAGAAAGAGGATGCAGCAGCAGGAAATATCCCTGCACCGAGGGACCCAATTAACTTGCTGATATAAGACACCAGCATCCTATTAACACGGTAGACGCTGTGCATGCACAAAGGCATGCCACGCCTGGGAAAAGGACTTCAAGGATAACATATGCTGCGTGTATGTGCAAGGGAAGAGCCTGGTCATCATCTTGTCCTGCTGGAAGGGAAAGGATCTGTGCAATATCCAACCCAGCTGACAAACCGATCGTTAACAGCCATTCCCCCTGCCATTTGTGCAGGGCTGATCCTGCAGGTCATTCAGTGAATGAGTATTTTCCCTAGAAGAGCGTTGGACATAAAGCAAACCCATAGACCTCCCCTTTACCTTGCCAAATGGCAGCTGTAAAACAGACCCATGTTTCTGAAAGGCAGATACTGAGGCAGGCACAGGCTGGCTTTACGGGGTTTCGCTGTCACCCACATCAGACATGGGCACACCACACTTGAAGGGTTTTACAATGCACTTCACCCTTGCGTACAGATAAGGGCACTGCCGTTGAGGATGGAGATATTAACCTGCTGGGGGATAGAGGTCCACAGGGAAATCTGGGGAAATGCCTGTTCCCGACTCCCACCTGAGCGCTTTAACCTCTAAAAGGTTTTTCCCTCCTTCAGTAAAATCTTAAAGATCAGTGTGCATAGTTACAGCCTGAGACTGTCCGAATGAGCACAACAGACCACATCTAAGATCTGTTTAATTCAATACCTCCAACAGCAACCAGCAGCAGGTCCAGGAAGCAAGGTCAGACCTGCACCAGCATGTACCATTTTCTCCCCAGAACAGTTGCCAGTCTCCAGCACTGACTGTTTCTGCCCAGGTGTCTTCGCACTTTCCTTCCATGAGTTTATTCAGTCACCTTTTCGATCCATGCAAGTTTTAAAGCATCCCAAGGCAAACAGCTTAACACACGGGGTGGAAGTGTGGGGGAGGATGTTCTACCAAGACAGTAGCCTCAACTCCAAAAATTATGATACCCACAGCTCACAAAGCCGCACTGAGTTCTCACCCCAAAGTTTTTCCAGTGTTAATATAGACCACGACAAACAAGCATTGCCATGCAAGTCTTAAAGATTCAAACCACGCTCCTCATGAGTACCTCTGTGGGCAAAGAAGCAGAAAAACTGGTTTGGAAAGAGAAAAGGCAAGAAAATACAGATGACTCTGATAACATGTCTAATTAATAAAGCATAAACTAGACGGGCTGGTTCAGTCTGCGCATCCCATCTGCTTTGACTTCAGTCGGGATGGTTCCCATCTCCACAAGTGCCAGTTTCCATCCAGATATTCCTGCATGCTGACAAGCCAAAGACATGCCTTCAGCACCCGGGCACATATGCTCTTCTATGGCATTATCACGCGTTCTTCTCTTAGGAAAAAGGGATGAACAATAAAAAATATAAGTGCCCAGTATGCAAAACATGGTCCTGAGACACCAAGGCTATATCCCAAGGACTAAACATTAGAGTTTGGTATGAGTTTGCTGTAACTTCGTTGTCACCAGTCCTCCATGGCCTCCAGATAGGTACTTACACTTACCTACCTTTAAAGCCTTAACCTCATAACAGCTAACACTTTTTATTCTGTTGCACTTTATGTGACTTTGCAATCAACTTGCATGAAGTTCTATAGTGCAAGTGCTGATTTATAAAGATTTATTTGTGGAGTGACTAGATATGGCTCCCTAAAGTCATCAGTTAGAGTTACAATACTAGAAGTTCAGGTTCGGACAAGGTCTTGTTCTCTGCATGTTTCTGGTCCTCCTTTTGGAAACAATCAGCAGAGAAGACACATACTGTAGAGTCCCAACAACAGGAAACATCCAGACACTCTCGCAAATATGCGCCCTGGCCCTAAAAGCTTGAACAAAAGGAAAAAGCAAGTAACAAAAGCAAGGGGAGCATCTCCTTCGCTCCGCAGGAGGTCAGCAGCAGAGCCAAGGACAGGACGTGGGAGATGGAGAAGCACATCAAGTGTCTGTGGCACCCTGACAAAACTAACTCCGCAACTTAAAACAAAATGGAGGAGAGGTCAGTAGGAGATGCAGACAGCATAACGTTGGGATTTCAGCCAGAGTGCCACAAAAACCGCGTATGAATTCAAAAAAAGTGGCAAGTCTTTACATACACAAAGTACTATTCCTGCTTCCCCAGGGAAAGAGGAGGACGGGGAAGATGGTTCTATCCCATTTCTGCTTTTTAAGATTTCTACTAAGGTATGAAACCTGTGAGAAATTTTGAGACTTAGCAGCTGAGGACAGCCAGCAGGGACCATAAGGAGCAGAAAACTTGCCCCTTTCAAACCGAGGCAACCTCACAGATCACTTTTTCCTCTTTCTCCGCTGTTTAGCACACTGGAAATACCCACTTCGTAACAGGCAGCAGAACAGAGGCAAGAGCTGTTCCTACAGCCATGCACAGGCCTCCAGAACAACAGGAAACCAGTGGTCAAGCGGTGCCGATAGTCCTGGTGCTTTCACTGCACTAACGCTCAATTGAGGACAGGCTGACTCATTCACCCCAGTTAAAAACCCAAACACCAATACGAGTCAGTCTGCTGGAGCTGGTAGTTCATCTTTTTCAGGTTTCATTGCTACAGGTGGATTTCATGAAAATGGAAACCTTTCAAGGAGGTTAAATCCTTCAGAGGCAGAGAGGAGGCTACAGTCAATTCCAGACAAGCATCTCCTGTATCACTTCATGCATGCCCAGAGTGGCTGTTGGCACCTGCTCCTGAGCAAACAAGCAAGAATCAGACCCTGAAAAGATAAGTCTATTATATTCTTTATGCAGCACGAGGGAAGAGGAATGGGACTGAATAAGCAATGTCCTATTGGGAAAGTCCACGCCACACGTACGATTACATACGAGAAAGTAATCAGCCTAGCGTTCAAGCCAGCCAAACGGGGAATGCCAAACCTTTATTAAAGGAAAGCCTTGAGTAACTCAGATGCAAACAAACTCATATCCATCTGGGATGCCAAGCCCCTTTCCCTGTCTTCGTACTGAAGAGCTATTTTTCATAAAGGTCTGATCTGCAGTCAGGGCTGGCTAGAGGAAGGACCGGGGAGGATCTCCCATCACAGGAGCATCCCTAGCCCAAGCTGCTGAGCTCCAGCCGTGACTTCCCACAGCACTGAGGGCATCCAACTGCTGCAGCTCGCTCTGGCCCAGCTCCCGTCTCCACACCCCTCAAAATTCAACAGCATTAAACAGCAGAGAGCTTCTGTTTGTAAATCACGGTTGCTACACCAAGGATCGTCATACATCACAACTGCAATGTCAAGGGAACAACAAAGCGGTGATGGCGAAATCCTACGGCACAGATTGGTTCTCCAGACTTCTCTCTTAAAACTAAATGCAGAGGGTGCACGTGGGTGGCTGGAACTTCATCCCAATGTCAACCAACGCAGGAAGCCTCAGCTGCACTGTAATAGTCAGGATCTCAGGCAAAATACTTAAAAGCAAGTAGTTTTCCTCCAGAAACAGACAATAAGTTTCTAGCAGCATCCTGGAAGCCTTTCTTCTGAGAAGGAACTGGTTACTTAGGAATGGAGCTAACTCAGGTACATGCACAAAATAAAAGGCAGAAGAGAAGTTTAACTGGAACTTGCTGACTATGCTGAGACAGTACAGGGGGGCAGGGGAGATCGGGGCAGCAGCCAGTGCTTTGGAATAGGCACAGAAACAAGTTTCCACGGGAGCGTGTTTCTTTAAAGTCAGCTGTATTAGATCATCTTGTCCCCTAGAGTATGTTGTTTCCTAATGTTTTGCCCAGACCAATTTCAAATGTCAAAAGCAATGGTTGTGTGTTTTTTTTTTTTAAACTACCTTGAGTCCCCACAGAGCCAGTCAAGGATGAGAATTTTAGACTCTGTTCTGTCTTTCACATTACAAATGCAATTACCACTGCAGCCTGATTACAGCATCTCCTGTCATACAGATTCTGCAAGAGGCTGAAAGAACAGCTTGCCTTTCAAATGGAGTTAGAAAAATTCAGACAAGTCCTTCAGTGCTCAGTGGTCACGTGCCAATGAAATTTAAGAAAAGCATGTGCAGTCTCAAGGGGAGAGCATCCCTTAGAGAAAGCCATTCATACCGTCTTCAAAAAAAAGGACATGATGAAAAGCCCTTGCAAAGTACCTACCCTGAAATAGAGACTACTCTCAAAATAGTCTTATTCCTCTTGCTTTTCAATCCTTTCATCCAGTTAATGAAGAAAAATCTTCAATACAAGGAGATTTTTAGATGCATGTGACAGTTTGGATATGGTCAGTCTTGCCATACCTGGATGCAAGAGATGTAGTATCAAGCAAAGTAACGCATCACGGGGCTAACATTAAGCTTAGTTTGACTCCTCTTCCCAGACATGAAGGATGTGAGCATCTTAGATTTAGCTCTTGGATAACTGTAAGTGGAAATTAGCACTACAAGCTGGAAACATCTGGATATAGATAGTTAAACGAGATAGTATCGTCAGGTCACATCTGTTTTCCACATTTTCACTTCAGCCTACCAAGAGGCGAGATTCAGGCGGTCAGGGCACTGGCTGGAGATGGGAGAAGTTCTGCGGTGGGTTACTTGGGGTCCCCCGAGCCAGATGATCATACAGGCTACTGCCACTGGGCGAGACCTCCCTTCTCCTCCACCTCTCCACCCCAGGCATTCCCACAGCCGCCTGTGCCAGGCTCTGTGTCAACCACAGCGGGCCAACTCGCCCTGCTAACCTGCCAGAATGTCAGCCGGGACAGGGTGCCGTGCCGGGGAGAGTGGTTTTATGCCAAGGTAAGCAAGCTGAGCTGCCTTACCCGATTGTCAGATGTGGTCCAACACGTGCAGAAAGGAAGGAACAGAAAAATAAACTCACCAAAACAACACCTACGTCTTACATCAGCTCTTCACACCTTAATTCCCTTTCAACACTGGGGTGATAGCCCTCCTTGCTCAACCAAGTACTAACTAATGAGCCAACACTGCGGTGCCTGAGCCCCAGAGAATGTCCAATTTTGACGAGACAGGGCTTGGCCCCCAGTTATTAAGCAGTAAGTGGGAATACTAAGTGCAAATATTAACAGTGAAATAGGCATAGCTGGCACCAAGGTTAAAGGGAGGTTATAGGCCAGGACTAAACCACTGAGTTCAGCTAACAGCACACGCCTGGCTATCAAAGATGACAAGGTTTAGCAGTTTATTATTAATAATGAATCCTCTGCAAGATGTTTTCTGCTAGGAAAAAGGAAAAGTGTTGCATTTTCAGCTGCCCATTACTTAAAGTGAGCTGAACAAGCCTCACTTCAGAGGGAATAAATCCATTTTGGATCAGGCAGTGGGCAACTCGAGTGGGAAGCAGTCAGCATCGTTAGATACATCATATCTATTCTCCAAGCAAGAGACTTCAGGCTTAGAATATTTCAAAACCCAGCACTTCTCAACAAGCATGGAAGCACCAACTCCTTTTATTTTACATCTCTCTCCTTTTCCCTGTGGACAGCAGGCAGCCTGGCATGATACAACAGGAATACCCCAGTCCCTCCCTGGGCACAAAACCTGTGAGCAAGGGAGGCATGGATAAATGGGAGTAGGATGGCGAGTAAAGGGAATTTCATGGAAGAGAGCTCACAGAAGACAGGAATATTAAAGAGTTTCAACTCTGAAGCCAGGAAAGACTTAACAAGTAAGTGCTTGAAGCTGCTAAGAAACAACCCTGCCCAGAGGAAAAAAAAAACAACCTACAAGTGGAAGAATTAAGTGGGCAAGTGCTTGACATAAGTGCGATTTTGTCAATGGAGACAATTTATGGAACAGGTTTGTAAAAGCAAAGAAGGAAGGGGGGAAAAAAAAGGGCAGCGCAGGTCCTGTCAGACTTTCTGCCTGCAAGCACCTTATTCCAAGATCATCTTTCAGCTCTTGGCCGTGGAGACGGAGGGGCAGGATCCAAGAACCACTCACAGCAGGGAGACAAAAACGGATGAAAACGGTTTCTCAGCGTCTCACTCCTGTACTGCAGGATGGATCTGCAGCGGAATTTTGGCGTGACCCAACACCGCTGGTCTCAGTAGCCCTTGCCTGCTTGCTGCGGGCAGGGCAGAGGGTGAGGTGGAACTCCTGCCACCACCTGCATGGGGGTCTGCTTCCACAGCACCACAACCACATGCACATTGGACTACTCCAGCCTGGGCCAACCAGAGGAGCGAGCATGCAAGGACGACTGCGAGGACAACTGCAGCAAAGCTTGGGAGCTATCCTGCAAAAAGCCGAATGCCACACAAAGACTGAAATAAGCCAAGCTTCCGAAGAGCCTGTTCAACACCACTTGGCTCTGAGCAAAGAGAAAATGCAGCAGAAACAAGCAGGTTTTTCTGAAGTAGAAAGTTTCTGAAATCATTGGGGTTTGTTGCTTCCAAAATTTATACCTGTACAAGCTCAATGTCTCCAGCTGGCACATCTGCAGTCCTGGAGTTCAAGATACCGTGAGGCTGTATGCTAGGCAGGGTGGAGACGTGAGGGTTTGGCAACTGGGGTACAGGAGGGAAGGAGAAGACAACCCCAAAAAAGCAAGCCATGAATATAGCTCCAGAATAGGATGGACCAAACTTGCGCTCAGAAACGAATTCAAGTGGCTTTTATTAGCAAGAACAGATTTAAGCACCGCATACATATTCAGTTCTTTCCCCCATACTATTGCTTCCCAATGTTCCCCAGGCCTCTCCCTTGTCCCCAGAGGTAGATCCAAGTGCATCTGCAACCCAGGCACAGCTCAGAGCCAGTATTCGGGGTCAGATCCAGGATGGAAGAGACTTTGAGAATGTCTGAAGGGAGAACGCAGTTCAAATACTTCGAAAGCTTTGGAGCATTTTATTCAGTGTTTTGACTGCTTCAAAGTACAATTAGGTCCCAGCTTCCAAAAATATATGAAGCAAAACCATCAGCAATGAGAAAAATTGATTCCAACGTAACATCCAACACTACAGTTTGATGGGGTCATTTGTAACCGCACATCAGGTGACCACAGATAAATTGGGGTAGTCAGACATGCTTGAGAACTGGCTAAAGAACATTGAAGAGCTATAACAGTGTCACTGGAAGAGCCTCATTCAAGAGGGACACAAATACCTTCATATCTTTGACAAAAGCCACTGTTACCTGAGAGCTGGCCCAAAGGTGGAAGTTAGTAGCCCAAGCCCAAATGTTGGGTTTGTGCCACAGCAGCTGTCAGAGGCCACACTGTTTCCCAAGGCTTGATCCAGCATTAGCTCTCCAAAAGTCTCTAAAAAACCCACCAAACTGAATGAACTGAGTGGCTGAACTTGGATTCCCCCCAGACCAGAGGCTACAGCACCTTTGGAGGGCAGCAGAAGGGAAGTCTATGTCCCTGCTGCTCATGGTGCATCTGCTCAGCCCCTGAAACAAGGCTTCAACCCTATGGCCAAGTTTGGCACTTCTATCGTTAAAAAAAAATTATTCTCTGATTCCTCATCATGCCACACAGAAATGCATGATGAAGAATCACAGGTGAAAGCAAACCCATGAGCGCAGCTCAGCATCTGCTGCCATCCTCAACCCTCTGGCACCCTTCTCCCAAAGGGCCAGGGTGGGGAGCAGGGCACGCCTTTGGCCGTTGGGAAGGAGCTGCCGACAGCACCGCTCTAATAAGGTCTTGGGGAAAACACATCCTTCACCTTGCATAAAACAGTCCTGCAACCTGCTTCTCATGGTAGAAACCCACCGAGCCTGGCACGCCATCAGTGCGACTTGGACCCCAGGGGCAAAATGCTGCCAGTCCTTTGGATCAAAGGACAGGAGAAAAACCCTCTTACACTGCCACAGACTGAAGCCCATCTCCCTGTACTGAAGGCTTTGTACATTGCAGATCCGCTGTTGGAGATGCTGGCGCAGGGAGAGAGGCAGGAACGTCTCTGGCTGTGGGGAGATCAGAATTGAAAAGAGGCTTTTTTTTTTTTTTTTTAACCCTTTTATGCTTCCCTATCCCAGTCTCAAACTGCAGGAGGGACATGGAGGATTGAGCTCTGGATGCCAGGCTCTCACTCGGGAGGCTAACCTCATCAAGAGTCAAGTCAAAGCACCCCAAAGGAGCTGAGCTGCAATTTGTCACCTAAACAGCAAAATAATCCTCCTGCAAATGCCCTGCACCAACAGGCCAGTCCTGTTAGTGAAGACAAAGCTCAAGCAAAGCTTTAAAAGATCTGTAACTATTACTGTAACAGGCAAAATGGAAAAAAAAGGTGGAAGCAGCAGCCGCCTTCCTTCCACCAGGCTTGGGATCTGCTGCTGGCAGGGTTTCTGGCAGGGCTGGGAGCCTGCCTGCACTCCTGCGTCAGAGTGGGGACACCGCACACGCTGCCACAACTGCCTGGGGGGCTGAAAACAGCTGAAGTGACACGGAAAGTGTTTGCCGTAGGATGGGACCGGTCACAGCCACGACTAGCATGGCAGAGGTATCCTGAGACGACCTTTCCGCGTTGGACTGCAAACTGGGCAAAAATGTCCATGTCCCCATGCAAGCTGGCTGCTGTGCTACCACCTGTGTCCTTCACTAGTTAATTACTTGCATTTCTGAAACTACATCACCTTAATGAAGTATCAGAGGGAGAAAAATCCAACACCAAATATAAAGAGACCATCTCAGCTGGCCAACAATACCTTCTCTGCACAAGTGGGTGGCATCTCAGCAGACAGGGCTCCAGGAACCCAAATTCCCTTACGTCTGCATGGCGTTTCTTGGCCCGTGGGGCACTGAGTAGCCCAAAATTAAATCCCTCTACGCACACCACAATGCTCTTCCCATGCTAATAGCTGCATGAGGAGCCGCACCATGAGTCCCATTAGAGGAGGAATCCTTAAATGCTGTAAAACACAGTTTTAAAGTTTCTCCCCAAACTGAGCCAAACTGTCAGCAGGTGAGACCTCCCTGCTCCGTACCCACATGTCCCAGATCACAAGCAGGAACTCGTTTCGGGGAGCAATGCCAGCTTAAACTGATTAAACTAGAGGTTTGGTCTTTCAGTCCAAAGGCTGCTAGCATGTCCAGGGATCAGTCACCTCCAACAATCATCAAGCCAGGCACCACCTCACATGGAGAGCAGCCAGCCCTCCTCCTCCCGCAGCAGCTAGGAGAGGCTTGCACTGCTGTTCGGCCGCCACATCTTTCCACGGCAGCCAAACACACTAATCTCCAAAGATCCCATGTCGGCAAGTCTAAAACCACTCTGCAAAAAATAAAATCATTCCAAATAATCCATAATAAAGCAACTGAGCCAGTATTGAGCAACTGCAAAGTTCTTGGCTTCCTAAAAACAGTCATGATCTTGCAGTACCTTCAAAAAAAAAAAAAACCAAACAAAAAAACCCCAACATTGAATAGGTCAATTCCTGGGCTTGGATGCTGAGGAGCTCAGCTTTCCCATCACCACTGAGATGGCTTTGCTGCTCAGGAGCCCTGGCTGAAGTTTCCACCTAGCTATCATCAGACCTGCGTGGCTCATCTATGAAGCACTTTTTTCCTGCAGTACTTTCCACCTCTCCCATGCACGTGTGCACAGACTTCCCTGTTCTCCGTCCACCAGTCAAATAAGCACAGTTTTCAGAGCAAAAATTCAGTTTCTCAACCTTAAAGTTCAAAAGGGGAGTTGTTTGGGGGCTGAGCTTCTTGGCTTTGCTCCAGGGAGGTTGGAGAGGGAATGGAAGTGGATGTTTTCAGGTACACTCATTAAGTGCTGTGTAATTATTCAGTAGAGGCAGGCTGCAAACTCTAGCAGCATCGCACCTGCAATTGCTCTTCCACTTGCAACTGAACCACTTTCAAAAATGATGAGCAGAAATGAGCTGGGTGGATGGCTGAACGGCTTCTTTCCAGTTTGCAGAGAACAAGAGCCATGAATCTCCTACCAGCTGCTGGGCTTGTGTCCCACAGGAGCCAAAGGACTCTCTCCTTCAAGATGCCAAACATCCTTAGACCCCCTTGATCTACACAGGAACAGAGACCAAGCAGCACCTGGCAAGATAAGGTCCAGCTAACTGGTTCAACTAACACTGACTTAAGGCTCCACCGAAAACGTCAACCTCTCTGCTAGGCAGAGATGCACTGTAGGGAATGCAGCAGCTTTGGAAAGGGGGAGAGGGCTTGCGGGGAATGATGCTGGGGCTGCAGCACCTCCACAGAGAAACCACCACCCTTCCTAACAGCACATGCCTGCTCTCGAGCCTGCTGACAGCTCACTATGCCCTCTTCCTGGAGGAGCATCACAACGTTGGGCAACGGGGCAGCATCAGATGCTCCATCCCACACTGCTCACTCAGCTGTACGAGAGAGAAAATAAGGACAGAGGGCTCCCTGGGTTCCTCTTTTCTTGCCACAAGCAGGCTGAGATCCAGCTGAGGCTATATGCTTCTAAAGCAGCTCCCTGCATTTCACAATTTACCTTCAAGTTTCTACACGAAGAGGGCAACATATGGGAAGTTACATAAACTCAAAACACCCCCCTACAGAATATGCTGTATCCTGGAAAACAGACAACTACCTCTGCACAGGCACTGAAATCAGTTTAACAAATTTCAAGGAAGGCAAAGAGTAAATCCTCTGTCATGTAGGGGATAAGACATGGACACAAGAAGCAATGTCAGATACTCAGATGTCTACACAACCTCTCTTGGGTGGATCAAGAGATCCGCCACCTTTGTGAACACACACCTGCAGCACCGTTTTTACACCTGTATCACTAAGAATTCCTCTACAGCCCTGACAGAGGGACATGACCTCCTGCAGAGACCCTCTCAATAGCAGCCTAGAGGGATGGAGACACTTTGGCAACCCTCCAAGCCATCTTAACACGCTGGTGGACCCAAGGGGGAAAACGCTTACACGGCCACCAGGTTTGTCAGCCTCTCTGGAGCCTCGGCTGAGGAGGGGACAGGAGAGCCGCTCTTCCTCTACACGCCAGAGGAGACAAGCAAGAGAAGATGCCCTTAGAGACTGGGTTGCATAGTCAGACAAGGCTGCAAGCTGCCCATCCCACGCCTCCTTCAATCATGTTTTAAAATATGAGAAAGGATGATCATGCCTTTTAAGTTACTCACCTCCCAGAAGAGCAGAGATTCATCTTAACCCTTACAAAGCTGCCTTTGTATGTCAGCTAGACCGTGCCTCAGTTTCCCTTTGTAACAGTACCTCTTTTGTGCATTTTATTTGTTTGGATGTTGGATTCTGGGGGACCAGACCTGCCTGCTCAGCACAGTGAGAGCTGAAGTACAGCCCCAGACCAGGCACTGCTGCACTGCAGACTAATGGCTAGGTCACAGATTTCACCTCCAGGTACCTACTGGAGTCAAAAAAACCCAAACCTCGTACACAACCACTGCAGATCAAGCCAGGTATAGAAAAGATAATAGATGAATTGGCTGAATATTTTTTTCTAAAACGCAGCGCTATGTAAGAGATTCCCCCACAGCCCCACGGGAAATGTCTGTAGCCTGCTCTAGATGAGCTCGCCAACCTATGCAGACTTTCAGAGCCCAGCAGTGGACTGAAATTCAAATCCACCCGTTAAACAGCAATATGCATACACTGAATTTCTCAATTAGTTAAAATGATGGAAAAATTAGGGATCTACAAATTAAGCTGTTGGAAGCCACTGCCCAGTAGAAAAATTTTGAAGGACCGAGTGAAGAAGAACCAGTCTTCCAGTTAGCCAAGTATCTAAAAACAAACTGCTGCCATCGAGTCAACCAAAGATCCTGCCTGGCATTCCCACCCTGCCACCACAATGAGAATGCAAATTGTACACGGCGACTGGGATTAAAAACATCTCTCTGTCTTTAGCCAAATAGGTTTAAAGTCTCCTCAAGAGAAAATCTTGAGGATTATCCATGCTTTCCAATTTATTATTAATTTCTAACTCATCTCTGTTCATCTCTAATTCATCATTCAGCCCTACCATTAGGGTCTTCTAGGAGACGGATGTGAAGCTGCAGCATTTGGGCTGCCGCAGACAAATGCGCTACCCTTCTGATCTAGCAATGCAGAGAAACAAGGGAAGACTAAGTCTGTACTTCCAGTCAGAGACTAACTAAATATGTACATGATGAGAGCGGGCCTAAAGTTACGCTTCTGAGCTTTCATGCTCAAGAGTGGCCAGTTTGCAAGAGAGTGAAATCCAGAGGCTCTGAGATAAACCACGTGTTAAGCAACACTGGAAAACACATGTGAATATATTTATTTTCAGGCTTCTCAAACATATCCATAAGAGATTCACTTCTGGAACAAAAGGGAGATGCTTATCTGCTGGCATGATAAAAACATTATTCAAATTGTAAAGCAGCAGGAAAGTTTTGCATGCTGTCCTGCCAGACGCTATCACGAGAAAAAATTATGGTACCTCAAAACCTTCAGGTTGAGAGCCAGAATATCCCCGTGCTGTGTGTGCGGTGCCTGGAACAAGAGGCTGCCCTTTCCCAGAGCGCTGCTGGAATCTTTATAAACCACTAAAATTCTTTTTCTTTTCTTTTTTTTTTTTTAATTAAAAAAAAACCCAAACCCTGTTCTTCATATTTCTCTTCTTACTCAGCAAGATTTACTTACTTGAGGGTTTCTGCCTTCTAGAAACCTCTAACGGCACCATGACTGTAATATCTGCCCCTTCTGCCCCCCAGGTTTAGCTCCGTCTCTCGGGCCACCTTGCCACCAGCAGCCAGACCCGAGTTGCCTTCCTGGCTTTTCTTCCACTAACCTATTTCATTGTATAGGTGGGTCACTTCTTCCTCCATCTCCGTTTCTTCTCCTGCCCCTGGTCAGGGGCTGGGGCTGCACAGCGTGTAGCAGAGTCTTTCGCAGATGGAGAAAGTATGGCTATGGCCGGTGTCTTTCTACATTAAGTGGACTGACCTCCAGATCAATGCAGGTCCTCCCTTTCCTTTTTTGTTTAAAGAAAGATGAGTAAACAGAAAACCCTCCCCAGATTTGTCAAGATCTCTCTTGAGATCACATCATCGGTTATCACTTCAGTGCTCACCTGAAAGCTCACAAGGGCAAACCTGCTATTTCAAAGGGTGAAGTGAGAGATGCCCAACTGGGAGCAAGCAGGACTTCAAGCTGGTTGCAATGCACGTTGAGGCCAGGAACGGATTTCCTGGCTGCAGAACGCTCTCTGACATCTACCATGACGCAATTTACTAACACAAATTAGTAATATCAGCCCTTAGCCAGCCGCAGTTTGTGAATGAAGTGTTTGAAATCCCCAGAGTATGAATTGAGATACTAACTCTAAAAATGCAAGGGATGGACCCCACACAGTCCCAGGAATTAAAGGAGGATCTGCTTCTCGGTTTGCAAGTTCACCACTATGGCTGAACCACTTAGTTGCAGCTATTATGAGCATTCCCAAGGGCAGCAACACTCCAGAAAAGCCCCAGAGCTGCCTAGTTCATCCATTCATATCATCTCTGATCACTGCTCTTCTTACCACCAGGTCAACCAAAGTTAAAGATGAGCCTGTGTGAGCACACCAGACCATACACTATAAATAATAGACACAGAAGATGACACACTAGATGCACAAGCCAGGATGGTTGGGTATCAGTTTTGGGGAAACCCTCTACAAGTTGCCTTCTCGTCAGAAGGTCCCCGACTCCTTGGAGGAGAACACCTGAGCACAGACCCAGGGAGACATCCTGCCTTCAGCAGTTAAACCAGAAATGTCTGCTGCTCTCTGCAGCCCCTGAGCAAGGTCACTGCTGATGGGGTGGAGACCAAAGTGAGCTAAACCCCTGGGTTTTAGGTCATCAGAACAATCATAACTCAGAGAGATTATTTTGAAATATCAGGCGTGATATGGGAAGGCAGTCATCCCAAGGGGGGCTGGTTCAACCACAGAGCAATCCAGTGTTGATTGATTCACTGCTCATACCTGAATCAAGGTTTCCTGTCACCTATTACTTAACTCAGATACACAAAACCTACAAGCTTGAACATGCCAAACTCTGTTTTTAAGACTGGTATGCTGCTGCAGCACCTCTGCAATCAGCCTCTAACATGCTTTTATCGATCTAGCTTGGAGTGTCAAACAGCGTTTTGGACCCCCAAGTTATGAATACAGGTCTTAGAACTCCCTGTCTAACCCTGCAGGCAGGTAGCATCCATCCATCAGCCAAGGTTTCTAGCATTCGAGCATCCAGACACTGGGAAGCCCGTCTCACTCACGGTCTCCTGCCAGCTGGGATTTCCAGGCTAGACATCCCCCATTTCCACTGCCTCCAGGGCTCAGCCTGAAGAAACGTTCATGAAGCACTCTGGAAAACGAGGACACGGCCTCATTGCTCACCAGCCCCACCAGCAGAACCAACGAACCTACCAGTGCCAAGGAAGGCGGCTACGGGACGGGCAGGGGCGATCCTGCCTGCAGTACCTTCGCACTGTAGTTCATCTCATGCTTCCCAGGTAAACGCCGGGGAAGCCAGGAAGGATGCCTGCACCTCCCCTTCTTCAAACACGCAGTGATTTGGGGGAGGGAAGGAATTTGGCTGGCTTCCCTTCGCTACGCAAAGGAAGGGAGAACAGGGATGTCTTCCCGGAAGGACCAGAAAATAGCCGTGGCTTGAGTTAGACTGTGGGGCAGGATGTGGAAGTCCTTGTTACGGCAATAAAAAGGACTCAAGTACTTGGCTGGGGCGCCAGGAATATACCAACACGCCAGCCTGGCTCAGAAACAGCTTTCCCCATCAGCACGGTGGGAACATTTTTGTTTATTTGTATTAGCCAAAAAGGAAGGAGGTGGTGGTCCATTCCCCTTCACCACGGATGTCCTCAGCTCCCTGCAGCAGCAGCAGGCTTAAAACTGGTGACACCTACATCTCTTGCCCCCTCCTACCAACTTGTGATGTTTGGTCTCAGGTACAGGTTTTAATTTTGCTTTAGAGGAGGGATGGCATGGCACGACCTGACTCACGCAGGAGAGGCAGAGGTTATGCTCTTGTCTACTCTTCTGAAGTCAGAGAACTCTTGTTTTCCATCCCAGGTCCAAATTAGTACTAATTATTCCATGCAAAATGGAGTTACTTCAACAGGAAAGAATTAGGACAACAAATTATTCTGGAATAAAGAGGACTCGCTGCCTAAGCAAGCGATCTGTTTGCACATGGAATAGAAGGGGTGTTCTCCCACACAAGTTTTGGGGAAAAAGCAGTACCCACTCCATTTTTTTTAAAATTTCTAACCGCCACGGCTGTTACAGTAGCCACCAGAATTTCCTACATGACCAACACGCCAAAACCCAACCCACACTCAGTTGTTTCGACTTCCACCATCAAAACGGCAGCCACCATAAACACAGCAGTACCATATGTGTAACCACAGCAAAAGCGGGTTTAACGGCCACGGCTGATGCTTTCAGTTAGGCGAGTTTTCACTTGGGGCAGGGAGGGAAGGGGGGCACAGGCACGCACCCTCCTGCAGCCTAAAGCAGGGTTTCCCACGACAGAGACACAACCCTCAAATTTAGTCGAGTCCCCGTAGTCCCACCAGAGTCACACGCCCTCCACTTCCCAACCTCAAACTGGCTCAACACCAACCTGCAGGACACACACAGCCCCACCAACTGCAGTTGTACAGCGCGCGGTTAGATTTAGTCCCACAGGACACACGGTGATGGAGATGGATTATTTGTGTGCCCTGATGTGTTCCCCGCCATCACCTCCTCCCCACACGAACACAGCGGCACCCAACCCGGAGGGGCAGCCCCCACCTCGCTGTACTACAAAACAACTTACCTGAAAAAAACCACAAATCCCACATGGGTCAACGTGGGGCAGACATGGGAAGCAGCACCGCCATCACAAGGGTTTCCAGAGCCATGCTGGAGACACGGATGAAATTCAAGGTCTTCTGAAGAAATTAGCCAGAGTAAAGCAGGAAGAAGCCAGCTCTGGACTCGTGGCTGGGCAGATGTACACGACAGTGACGGCGTCTGCCAAGGCCACGACATGTTTCCCACGAGCTTTGGCTACACACGAGTTTCAAGCACTGCCAGGTACTACGGCTTACAGTACAGTCACGTGAGTTGTATCAGAGAAAAAGGCTTTCCAGCATTTTTTGTGAGTTTAATGAGAAGAAAGCACTTGTGATAAAAGCCACTCTACCCACTTACAAAAGAACAGGATCAGGCCAGCGTCTAGCGATATCTAGGACCAGCTGCTCCTGAGGAAGATGCAAGAAATCATTCTGGACAGTTCGGGAATCGCTTGCTTATCAGTAAATCTCTTCCTAAGCCCTTCAGATAGTGATTAAGCACAATGGTTCATACCCCATATATTAAATATTAATCCTCCCTAATGTGACTGCCGATGTTCCGGTTATCCGATTCAGATAACCGCACACCCCCAACAGCCCATTCCTTTTCCACCCCAAACCACATAAACACAACGTACAAAACCCAGCAGCACGTTGCGATCCTGCTAGAAGAGAGCTGGTGATATTCTCCTCGGCCTCCAAGCCTGGAAGTAAAATAGCTGGATCTCACCAAAAGCAGGAGGGAAAGAGTTAAGAGCAGGGAGATGAATCAGCCCACTGCTATAAATGCGGACATTTCCTACCTCTTCGCTCTAGTGTTTCTTCCTGTCCGCAGGCTTTGGAGATGCTTATGGACCTGGTCACATTCAAATGATTTCCACCACGACAGGAAAGCCCGGGGATTTGTTTTATTTCAAGAGGAAAACACGATTTGTGAATGAGACCAGAAAGCAGCCGTGAGGGCTGACCTCCTTCTCATATAACATCAAGAATAAAGTACCAGCCAGCAGCCTGTGTATCTGCTGTACTACTCCTAACCCTACGGGTGCTCTGTTCTACCTGAAATAACCCACCCCACGCTCCCCAGCGTTTCAAGACATCAGGCAGACCCCTACCGTGCAACCGTGGCTCAGCACTGCCCTACCCAAAGCAGTTACAGCAGACCTGCGGGCTGAGCATGGCAGAGGTCACGCAACCTGTGCCCTTCCCACCGGATCGGGATCTGCTGTTCTGCTGCAAACACAGAGGGTTGGAGGAGAACAGATGTAGGTCGGCGGCGGGAGGAGACGGGGAGAGAGGGAATTCAGACTACTCTTCCACAAGGATGTTGATGTTGGACTGGGACCAATATCACGGATCCGCACAAAGCATCAGTTATTTGAGAGTGACATTTCAGAAAAGCGGAGCTATGTATCCCATTAGCTTGAAAACAATACAGCCGCACCAACGCCAGGACAGCAATGCCCCTGGAAACGGGAAACATCTATTTTCAGCACCTCCCAGTATCCCCCCACTGCTTTAGCAAACTGTTTTTATAAAGATCAGGCAAAAGCCCTGGAGCTTCCCACAGACACCTCCCCAAAAAGCTCTCCAAAAGGGATGGAGAGGAACACATGGAGAGGGAACGGGGCAGCGCCCATTTTCTCCCCAGCACAGACACCCAGTCTGCCTCACGCAGCATCCCCAGGTCCCAGTGAAGCTGTGGTCCGTGCCCCCGCCCCACCCCCCAAAACGTCCTGGCTCTTCACCTTGGCCACGGCAGAAGTCATTGGGGGAGCTAGCTGTGCTGTGACCATCCCTGGGGTCCTATTCCTCATCATCAAGCCGGTTTCCCAACCTCACCGTGGGAATAACGGCATGAGTTTGCATTTGATTCTTGATGGAGAGAGACATAAATCCTCCTTGCAAAGCCGGCAGCTCCCTGCATCGGCTGCAGCCACCCCGTGCACCTCCTTCCCTGCCACCAGCTGCTGCAGCAACAGGAATTAAAATAAAGAAAGACGAAAAACTCCTGTTGGGGCTGCAGCTTTATCTGCCCACATCCCTTTCAGTTCTAGAAGTCCTTGTATAGGACAGGAAGAATCGCTAAATATTTTCAAAGCATCCTGCATGCTCACAGCAAGCTCCCCCAGCCACAGACAGGCAGAGAAGGGATGACTAATTTTTTTAGCGTAATAGGCTGTGGAGAGCGTCCTGCGAACAAGCAAAGTAAATTCCTGAGGCTCTCGGCAAGGACCGCGCCGCTCCTTGCGAAACTTCCCAGCTGGAACCTCACAGCCGAAAAGCCAGAAAACATCGTTTTTCCCTCCTCCAACAAACAGGGTCTGGGATTCCTTTCACAACAGTATTTGGATTTTAATGTCAGTCCATATTTAGCAGGAGGAAAAAAAGCCTCCCTTCCTTCCTGTCACATTTTCCACCCCTGATGACATCCAAGATCAGAAATAAGCAAGCGCTGGCCGAGGAGGGAGGATGCATCTACCCTAGCGTGGGAGAGCCCGGAGCATGGCAGCCCGTACGTTCCCATTTGGGATGCGCGGAGACACCAGCGAGGAGGGGACACGGCCCTCGGACCTCATGGCGAGGATGGGCGTCCCCTCCAATGCTCCGTCTTGGAGCATCTCCCCGAGGGATGGCGCAGGGCGGCAGCCAGGCCATCAGCTTAACAAGGCTGGCGTACCCCCAAGCCCCCCAAAAAGAAGCCTTACGTCCCCGGCACGGGCCAAGAGCTGCCGAGGAGGCCGTGGGTCGGGCCGAGCGCGGCCGGTGGGTTGCTCACTCACAGCAGGGTCCTGCGTGCCGGCGTCCACGGAGCTCGGCGATCCTACGGCAGGGAGAGGCGAGCCGTGGCGGGGAGGAGATGGCTGGCGATCTTGGGAGTGGGGTGTCTGACTGCGGCCCGGCGACGTGCCCTCTCCGCCGGGTGCCGGAGCGAGGGGTCCCCAGCTGGACCCCCCCAGGGCCGCGGGGAAAGAAGGGGAGCGCGGGCCGCTGCAGACCCACGTGTGGAAGTTCACGTGCCCGATCCACGATGCACTTTTTATTGTCCCTTCTTCTTCAAAAAGCATAATAAAACTCACGTGGGGCGGGGGAGGCGAGCGAGGCGGGACCACACGGCCGCCCGGGCCGGGCCCCACGCAGAGGCCGCGGACACGCGTGGGTGCCGCCCGCAGAGGCCCCGCCTGGC
>NW_010973177.1:3084414-3084847 GCF_000737465.1 Haliaeetus leucocephalus | reverse complement strand
GTTCCCGTTCCGCTGCTGCCACCTGCCGGCGCCTGTCCCGTTCCCCTGGTTCCGTTCTCGTTCCGTTCCGTCCCGCCACCGTGGGGTGAAAGCGGGGATGCGGCCGCGGGGAGGAGAAAGCGGGCGTGCCTTCCTCCATCTCCTCACAGCGCCTCATCACCGCGACGGGCGTGCGCGGCGCCCAATCAGCGGCGGACACGGACGGCGGTGGGCGGGCTCAGAGGCGTCCGCGGAGTGCGCGGGGGAGGCGGCGGGTGCAAGGTAGGGCGGTTTGGGGACTAGGCCCCGCGGGGGAGGGTCCGCCGGGGGGGGGGGGGTCTGTCAAGTTTAACTGCGAGCACAAAGTGCTCCCAGCGCTCCCCTGGGAGCGGGGAGGCCGAACGGCGGCGGTGGCAGCGGCGGCGGCGGGGGGGGCCCGGTGGAGAGGCCAGGC
>NW_010973177.1:3073051-3084404 GCF_000737465.1 Haliaeetus leucocephalus | reverse complement strand
TCCCGGGCCGCCGTTATCCCGGGGGAAGGAGCTTTTCTTCTCTTTCCCTCCGCTATCCTTTTCCATCGGCGAGAAGCCGCGTCTCCCAGGGCCTAAAGCAGGCTCCCCGCCTCGGCCTACTTCGCCCGGCGTGACCCTGCGCCGTGACGGAAAACCCCCGGGGCTGGGATCCACCCGGCCGCAAAGCGGACGGGAATAAACACGGGCCGGGCAACGGCAGACGGGAATTAGGCTTGTGAAAGCAAGGCCGAGAGTGGGACTTTAACCTGAGTGTTTTTTCTTTGCTTGTTTTCCACCCAGGATTTCCCCCTGCACCGATTGCTGCGGCGAGGTTGAGCGTCAGTGCCGAGGGGCCTGGCTCCCATGGAGAAGCCCAGGCCCCTATGGAGAAGACCAGGCCCCTATGGAGAAGACCAGGCCCCTATAGAATAGCCTAGGCCCCTATAGAATAGCCTAGGCCCCTATGGAGAAGCCCAGCCTCCTATAGAATAGCCCAGGCCCCTATGGAGAAGCCCAGGTTCCTATAGAAAAGCCAAGCGTTACCAGCAGCCCTCCACTCACGTTCAATCTCTCTCTCTTTCTTGGCAGGGGCTGAGGCAGGATGGGTTTTGCCGAAGACAAAGTGTACGACTACATTTTGAAAAACCTCAAGAATTTCAGGAACATCCGTGTGGCGTCGCTGGCCGATTCTCTGAGCTGCCTGACCGATGCCGACAGAGTAATTCCCTGCTTTCCCAAGTCCTGCTGGGCTCCTTCCCCAGCTTAGAGCTCAGGCAACGTACAGCTGCCTTACCTCTAAGCCAGACCCTCTCTTAGATGCCATACGTTTTATTTAGGATGAACTTCACACCCGGGAGGAAATGCGGGGGAGCCAGGCGACCGTCTATAAGTTTTACCAGCACCTGAAGTGCCGGCAAGGCTGGGTGCCGGATCTCATCGACGCATTGCGCCAGAACAACGCGGGGCACCTGGCCGACGAGCTGCAGCGTGTATATGACAGCTGGCAGGGCCGTATGTAGCCTCGTCATCCCTGGGTGCTGCCCAGGGGGTCTGGTGGAGATGGGGACCCGAACCACGTCTCCTGGTGTCCACCAAGCAGCTGGCCTCTCTCCCTGCCTTGGCTTCCCAGGGGGTCTGGGGGTGTCCTTGGGGTGTCCCCAGAGATGTCCTTCATCCTGGTGATGTGCCTGAGGAAGGCGGGTTCCTCGTTCGAAGGTGCTTGGGTTGGTGGTGGGCTAGGTTTCTCACCTGGAGTGGAGATGGAAAGATAAATGAAGGGGTGCTGTGGGCTTGGGCAATGTGGGGACAGAGCAGGGGCACGTGAGGGGCTGCCTCGGCCCTGTGCTCGTCCTCTGCCTCCTCGGCTTTTCCCCCAACGTCCCTGCTCATGAACTGCCTTGGCTCCTCCAGGTTCCCCGGCTCCTGCCGTCGCCTTCTTCCCTCCTGCGGCCAGCGATCCCCGTCCCAATGTCTCTTCCATCAGTGCCCAGACGCCATCCCCGGGGCCGAACCCTGCTCCAGGCGCCCCGTTGACTGACCAGCCACACCAAGACCTGCCTGCTGGCAGCCGTCTGCTTCTGCCCAGTGCTGCCACCACCACGAGCACGGACCTGGATGCCAGGGCCCCGGTGCAGGAATCGGTGAGCAGGGCACGCATCAGATGGGGACACAAAGGTCCCTTTTGGACCGGAGTGTTGGTGCTGTGGGGTGTGGGGAGCCCATGGTAGGGCCAGGCTCATTCATGGACACCCCACGCAGCCTCTGACTGCTGATCTCTGCTGTGTGCTTGCCGTGTCTGGCATCTGATAGCCTATATACGGCCCTATAACTTCTCCTCTCTCCTGCTTCCCCTCCGTGGATGGGAGTGCAGGGTCCACTCTGTTAGTTCGGGCTCTCCTCCACAGCCCCTGACCCCGTGCAAACCTGCGAGCTGTGCGGTGGGTGCTGAGGAGAGACCCCCTCATCACCAGGCTTGTGTAGGTCACTGGGTAAGGGTTTGAGGCACCCCGGTGGTCCCAGACCCCGTCATCCTGGCACAGCAATTTAACACAGGTCATTTCTTTCCAGCTCCCCAAAAACCTGGAGCAAGAGAGTCTCCAGCCGCCTCCTCTTGGGACCGCGGTCCATGATGGAGCGAGCGATGGGCACAGTGGAGAGGGGCATTTCCCGCGCCCCATTGAGGTCACGCAGGTGGCAGCGGGGACCCCCAGGGCAGGCAGTGTGGCCGTGCCATCGACTGCCCCCCCTGAGCGGGGCCGGGACTGGCTGAGCCGCCAGCAGCACCCGGTGTGTGTGGACAACGGGTGTTTTGGGAACGCCAACCACCTGCACCGCGGCGCGCCGGGCTTGGGTCTGGGCAGGTCTCTTCCGCCGAGGGATACGGGCTCTGCTCGCAGCCCCAAGCAGCCCAGGAACGAGCCCGAAGAGGACTTCTATGTCTCCACTGAGTCACCCCCGAGGCTGGAGGAGACTGCTCACAGTGGGGGGCCACAGCCCCCAGATTCACTACCAAAAAAACAGGTTGTGCCTGGCTCTGAGCACAGCGAGCCCCCGGGCAGCTTTGTGGATGTGCGCAGCCCCCTCCTCATACAGCAGCAGTTCGATGCAGAGCAGAAGCGGGTCGGGAAGCTGCGAGAGGACAGAGGAGATGGAGGTAGGTTTCCTTCCTGGCAATTTTGTGTAGCCACTGTGCCAACAGGGAACAGGGTTGAAGGTGCTGCCGGACGCCTGTCCTGCTTGATGCTGAGGATGGAGAGTGGCAGAGAAGGTGCGGGCATGGGATACAGCCCTGCCGGGAGGCCATGGGGACCCTCCCAAAGAACGGTGGTAGCTGTAGCTGTTGGTACAGGACACCCCAAGGTTGTGTCTGCCTTTGTGACCCATGAGCACTCATAGAGGTGTAGAGAACAGCTCTCTGCTGTCTTCACCCATCTCCTGGGCCGCAGTGACCTCCAGGCAGGGGGCGAGGTTGGGTTGTGCAGAAATCCAGCCTGGCTGCTTGTTTTCCCCTGGTTTTCCCTCCAGTAGTTGTTGCTCGCTGTATTTTGGCACAACGTCCTGACCGGTACTTGGCAGAGGCACTTGCTTCATTTCCGATGTAAAATGACCCAGTTAAATGCCTCTGCATCCCCATTTCAGCAACCTTGGGGTCACCCTGCTCTCGAAGGGAGGAACAGATTGGGGGTGCTGGCTTGGCTGGTGCCGTCTGGTTTACCTGCCAGGAGAGCTCATGTGCCACAGCAGAGCCAGGGCCATACAGGCAGCACGTAGTCCAACCTCCTCAGTCCGACCTCCTCAGCTCTGGGCTGTGCTGTGGCTCGGATCCCTCGCCCGTGTCCTGGACTTGCCCCAGGCTGCAGTCGCCGCTGCTGTGCAAATTAACACGGATTTGTGAGGAAAAAGATGAAAACCTGTAAACGCAGGCGCACAACCTGCCGTGGAAGTGGGAGTATCCTGTTGCAGCATCCTTGGGGAAGAGCAAAACTCACCTTTTAGGTCTCCTGATTAATGCAATACATTTTCTTTTCTCCCTGGCAGACACTCAGATGGAAACAGCCACCGCAATCACTACCCCTGCATCCAGAGATGCTGCCCCATCCTGGGACACCTCCCTGAAGCCTCCTGTGCAAGAGAGGAAACTGCCCACTGGGGAGACAGCCAGCAGCACCCCCTCCGTGCTGACGAAGGAGAAAGTAGGTGACCTTTCCCGTTGCCATTTGCATTTCATTCAGGTCCTTGCGAACTCCCCCTGGTTGAGAGATTTTGTGCTGCAGTGTAAGATTTTTTGAGCTGGTGGCGAGTTTATTCAGGGCTTTTTTCCCCCTATGTTCGTGTCCCCATCCGGATGCTATATTTTGGAGCATGGGAGAAGGGAACCAAGGTTTTTTGGGCTTTGACTCCTTATTTCCTCTCCTTGACTTGCTAGTCAGTCTCCTGGCTTCCAGGTGCCTGCTTCCATCCCTCTCCTCACTGTTTGTCTCCCCCTCCTTTCTTCCCATATTCCCCCCGAATCCCAAAGGCTCCCTGGAGCCCCAATACCTCCCTGCCCCACTCCCTCTCCCAGCCCTGGGAGTTACCTGTGACCCAGCCTCGCTGTTAGTGGCTGGAGATGTGGTGGTTAGCACAGAAGTGGGCTTATCGTGTGACGTGGGTGCCCGAGACCAGGCCAAATGGGTGCTCCCCGTAGCACCCAGCCCCTCTCGTTGTCTCCCAAAGGTGCTCCCGACCTCGGCAGACCCTCTCCCAACTGTTGCGGGAGGCTTTGAAGGCACATCTGGGAGGACAGCATCCCGGGTGAGCTCTGCCACGAACATCTGGGCACCTTGCAGCAACGTGGAGAGTGATGTGGAGCTCAGCAAGCCAGGCATCCTCCTCTCCAAGGCTGAGGAGAGCCCAGAGGCGGCCGGCAGATGCCAAAGCTCTCAGGGGCCCAGCGGCCCCTATTCCGGGTCGTCCAATAGGCTCACCTTCAGCAGCGACCCACTCATGGTGAGCACAGATAGCTCGAGTTCAGGAGAAGTGCTCTCCAGAGTCTCCTTGGGATGCCCGGCTCCAGTGGCTCATGAAGACCCTGGGGGAGATGAGGCAGCTGGAGCAAGCAGAGACTCCCGTCTGCCTCCGAGCTGGGACAGCACCTCCCTGGGCACCCACGAGGTCCGTGTGGACCATTACCCCTGTGCCCAGCTCAGGGCAGACAACGACCTCCAAGATGGAGCTGGTCCCCTTGGAAATTCTCAAGTTTTTGACTCGAGCAGGGGCCATGACACTGTGACCAGCTCATCTCAGGCCAAAGTCTCCCCAGGGGACAGCAACGGACCATCCCTACTATACATCGTTCCAGCTGTGGGCATCGCTGTGATTTCAGCTGTGGCGTTTCTGGTGTACGCTCGATTGCAGAAATAGCGCTGGAGTGGATGGGATGCCATGACCGTCACTCAGCCTGGGCGATTCCTCTTCCTAGCAGGAATTTGGCCAAGGCGTTTGAAGCCTAAAGAGCAGTGGGGGGGCACAGTAGGGGCGTTGTTAAATCCCTTTCTGGAAGGTTTTGCTGGAAGAGGCCTTGGTTGCATGATGCTGTTGGGTTTGGGTCTGTTCCCCCTCCGTTTCCCAGCCATCTTCTTGTCTGTAGCTTTCTCCTTTTACACCCATAGAGAAGGTCTCATTCAGGGAGTGATCCCTTGAGTCAAAAAAGAAAGTCCTCTTGGCAATCCTCCACATCTTCCTTGTTTGGTCCCAGGAGGCCCCAGGGAAACATGTCCTGGTGGTCCAAAAGGTGACCCCCACCCTGGTCCCTCTGGACAGTGCAGTGAGGACAGATTTTGCAGACATCCTGTAAAGGCTCCTTATCTCAGCTTCAAAACATACCAGAGGGTCTGTGCAGCAGCCTTCACCAGGTGCCTCATGTTGAATTTGCCTTACTTGGTGTCCCTGGCTCTGCTGCTGGGACCTTTGCTCATCTCTGCTGCTCCTTTCTGCCAGTGCTGGGTGCGCAGGCAGGACCCCAGTGCAGTAAGTCACACTGCCTTCTGCTCATTCGTGACAAGAGAGACTCCCATGATGAGAATGCGCCAGGCCAGACCATGTCCAAGCTGTCCCCTCTCCCAGGAGCTGTTGTCCCGCTTCGGTGCTTTGCTTTGGAGCATCCTCCCTTGCTCCTGAGGGTCAGGGATGGGCTCTGGGGTCACTTCATGCAGCACTGACACCCTGGAGATGAAGCTGAGGGTCAGGAAAGAGCCGCATCTAACCAGCTTTCTCAAGGATCAACCTCATTTCACCCCCCTCCAGCCAGGGAAAGTGGGATTATGCTTTAAGAGGAACATTTCACACAATGCTAGCATTAAGCGGACTTGGTCCCACACAGGATTGTTGAGCGTCTTTGATCTTCAGGCTGAATTTTTAGAGCCTGGCTAGGAGAGTGGATGTAGTTCTCGCTTTTCCCGATACCTGGTGCTATGGGATAGGAATATAGGAAACTTGCGTCCAGGCTGGGACACAAATAGGATTGACTCTGCACGCTGCAGGGAGGCCACATGCGGTGGTTGACATGCTCTGGGTTATCTTGAAGGTCCCATTTAAAATTGCAGTCTGTAATTTCCCTGCTATCCCCAGGGATCAGCTCGGAATGCGAGGGGATTGGGCTGCAAGTCTTCTAAGATAAAATCCTCAAACCCAAATAAATATCCCCAGCTCCTCCCTGCCCAGGGCAGCTTTTTGGGAGCAGAAGCAGCCCTGCTCAGTCGCTGTTGGTACGCATTTCTAGCTCAAGGCGGAGTTCAGTGATCACCAACTGTGCTGCCCACTTCTTCTGTTGCTGCGGCTGCAGGTTGTTCGCCATCTCATCTACTCCCTCCCAAAAGCACAGGGGTACCAAAGTAACAAAACTACTTTTTTTTGTAGTTAAACAGTTCTTGCAGCTAGAGGATTCTTTTTTCTTTAAGCCCTAAAGATGCCAGTGCAGACTTTCAGGTGTTCCTGCCCTCCCGTGATTTGTTGGGGGGCAACAGGGGAGCTGTGGCAGGAGGCAGGACTGGGCAAAACATTTGGTGATCTGCTGGTGGATTTGCACAGCAGAAGGTTTGTGCCATGGGCTGGCATGGTTTGAATCCGGCAAGCCCACAAGGATGCCGTGGGCTTTAAACTGTTGCAGCGGCCTGGTGCTGGTGGCTGGGCTGCACTCTTAATCCAGGCTGTTGCTTCTTCCCTGCTTTATTGTGGGCAGTAACTTATTCCTCCTGGATTCCTGCCGTTTGGCACAGCTTCACAAAATATGACCTTCCTGCTGGCAGGGGAGCAGGAGGGAGACGAGGGCCCTGGTGCCTGGCTGCAAAGTGCAGCCATCATGCCCAGAGCTTGGCCTGCGCTGGGAAGGATCCGTCAGCCCTGCGACAGGGCGAACGGCTGCTCCTCCCTCCTAACGCTTTCCCTTTGCCCAAAAATACAAGAAGTGCCTCCCTTAAACGATAAGGACAATAAATATGTGCAATAGTGAGGTGTTGGTTTTGATCTGACAGGGCTGCTCTCTAGGTGAACTTGAGGTGTTCATTGCTTGCTCAGTGCCCAGCGCTTTATCTGTCAGAGGAAGGGACAGTGCTTTTAAATACACTTGACTTCTCTTGACCCCATTTGAAGATAACGTGGTGACTTGTCCAAAATCTCCCGCAGGCAGGGAAGAGAACCCGGGATTCAGCAGTCCCCAGTAAGATGGTTTTTTTCCTCAGCTTTCGTAATTTTGTCAGTGAGGGCTTTGTAGAGACCTGTCACCTCCCTGTGAAAGTTGCAGTTTTGAGCACTAAGAATTGCTCTTTATTTGCAGTGGGTAAGGAAATGTCCCTAAATCCTTTCACCTTGTTAAAAGGCTCGTGTTTACTACTGAATATTGCACCAAAATAAAGCAGAATACGTATCGTAAAGCAGAGTACGTGAGCCTGCATAACCACACTGTGGGATCCATCCCAAAATTCATTAATGAGAGGGGGCACGTGCCTTCTCCACGCGCTTTTTGCGTGATTCAGAGGATGTCCGTGAGATCCCAAACCAGCAGCATCCGTACCAAGGCCCTCTTCTCTGTTGCTTTACCACCTGCAAAATCCTTCACATATTTTCCCACTCCTTTTTAGCGATGGCTTGTACGCTTTGCCTTTTCACATCAGACTGCTCTTATGAAACAGCTGGTTTATCACCACTTCAGACTCGATAAAAGCATATGTTCAGTTTTCTGCTGTGAAGTGCCGGTATTTTCACAGTTGTAATGTAGCCCTTTAAAAGCATAATCAGCAGGTGAACCTGCAGGAGGGAACTGTGTCCCTGCACATATTTTAAAAAAAGAAAAAAAGCCTTTTACTAACTGTATAATAAAATTGTTTGCCACTTCACACTCAACTTATGAGGTTGCCATGTGTGTTTGTAAGATGAGGGGGATGCATCTCAGCTTTTGAAGCCTCTGTGGAACAAGGAAAGTTTTCCCACAGAAGTTGGCTGGAGAATTAAATCACCTAACTTACCTGCTTAGGGAGTGGAGGCTGCAAAGAAGAATACAAACAGCCCTCCTCTGCTTTTCTGGGGAGGCTTGCAGCAGTTCATGCCCCTTGGTTTTCCTATTTAAGAAGACAGGTGCTTTTAGAAAAGGCTGTTTGTAGAACTTTTGCCATATACAATTCCAAGCAAACTCTATCCGTGGGAGTTGGATGGTTTCCCTTGCTGTGGAGCTGCATTTGGATTTCTTGGAGAACGCTTGCCTGCGTATTGAGGAGCGTCTGCCAGAAATTCGGCTTCCTCGCCTCTTCCTCCTCCTTGGCCTGCCCCTGGGCAGCCAGTTCTTGTAAGACCCTTGCTTCGATTTTAGGAGTAGCATGCTGAGCATGTCGGGGTGACACCTCCTGTTCCAGCATCCCAGAGACTAGAGGTGACCTCCCAGGGTTTGGGGGTAGGTTCAGACAGTGCCAAGAACCACCGAATCTGCGGTCCTCTGGTGAAAGGGGCAGATAAACCCCTCTCTCTTGCTTACAGTGACATCTGGATCTGTGCCAGGGTCTTGAGCAGGAGGTTTATGAAACCATTGCTAGAGGAAATGCTTTGAAGGGCACTACTGGCACAGTGACACAGTGAGACTGAGGCCATCAGTCTGTATCAGGAAGAGGGGGACAAGATTTGGGGACAGTTTCCAGACCTTGTTTCGGAGCGAGCACAGGTCCTGGTCTAGAGGATGCCTACCATGGCAGGTCATAGAAAGCCCAGAGGGCAGGTTCAAGACAAAGTCGGGGAGGGTGTTTCTCAATGCAGCATATAGCTGAGCTGCAGAAGTCGTGTCCTCAGGATGTTGTGGTTGCCAAAGAGGAACTTGACCAAGTTCTGGAAAGAGAAACGCACCAAAGGCTTTTAAGCAAAGGTCTGAGCTGCAAAATGTTTCGAGCTAGAAGAGTGTTTGGGAGCAATAGGGCTATAGACAGCTGTGGCTGAGCGGTGGCAGGCTGGGAGGGAAGGGACTGGATGTAACCACGTGCGCACCATGAGCAGATGTTTGCTGAGGTGGACAGTATGCACCAAGCCCAGCACAATGCTCACACTTCTTGATGATCCAGATTCTCCTAGATTGTCTGGTTCAGTCAGATCCTGGGATCCTGCACAGAAAAAGGAGCTGGGCCACCTTTGCCCCGCTGGGATCAGCTCTGGCATGCAGTCAGCAGCAGTGGTTGCTGCCCAGGTACTGCACCCCGTCTGCTGAGCAGCTTTGGGCTTGGCCTGACCTGCAGAAAAGAGATACCAACGTCACCAAACCTGCCGCTGTGCCTGGCTCCAGCTCACCCGGTGCTGGCAAGGGAGCCCTAGGGGTGAGCCGGCCTGCAGCGTACGCCTTTTGGGGACAGGCAGGAAGCTTTTGAGCAGCATGAAGGAAACAGCCCTTTTCAGTAGCATTACATGCGCTCTGCCTTTTAAAGAAGAGGCTCCCAAGGGCTCTGCTGTGTATTCACAGCTGAGACATCCCACTAGCTCTCCTCGCTTTCTGCTTTCCCAGCTAGAGCTCTTGACTTACGACCCAGGTATATGAAACGCATTCAGGGCTTGGTATTGACAATACTCTGAACTTCAGGCAGCGAAGCTCAGCGAGTTTGTTTTTTAACAAAATGAAGGCAATGCTTTTATGAAGAAAGGTTATTTTTCTTCAAAGAGGTTATGCTTCATCTTGTATCAGCACCAACACCATTTGTATGCTTTCTGCACTTGCCCAACAGGATATTAGTCTGTATAATTTTAAATCTGACCAATCCCTTTGCCCTGTTTTCACCACAGCAACCAGAATTCAGCAAATTCTTAGTGAAATTATGACACCTTTTTTCAATGTCGGTCACTTATCCCTTTGGTATCGAATTAATGCCTGAGGATTGCGGTGAGCTGAGATTAACGCGGTGCAGGTGAAGAGCACCATGGGTCACTGGGCTGCAGTTACATGCTTGGCCATGCTCTAGGTATGTTAGACATCAATTAACATTCCACCTAGGAACCTCTGTCTTGTTACAACGGGAACTGTTACAGCATGATATAATCTGGGAGTCAGTTTTTCTTCTTGGATGTCATCCTGTTGATCGTTGCTTGCACCCCTCTTTAAGGTCGCCTCAATTTTTCTGCTGCCTGGATGGCTACTGCTGCAGTTGTTAGCTCAGCATTGATAAAGGTAGGGTCAGAGTTCAGAGAATAAGATGTATCAGCACTTAAATTACATTGTGACATATAGGGAAGCCCAGGATTGGGCCTGAATGTATGCTGAAGCCTTGACCCTCGTTTCATTGTCTCTCCTCCTAAACCTCCTGTCTTGGTGCCCATTTTGTTGTGTCCATCCTTTCTACTATGCTTGCAAGATCTTTGGAGAACTCAAGTGTTTTGATCTGCCCTCCCTGGAAGAGGGAGTTTGGGTCCAGCCTCATCTCTGAGGCCTCATGAAGGGGAGCGGGACTTCTTTCTGCTGTTTGTCTCTTTCTCTGTAGGAGGGAAACCTTAGCTCTCCCCAACAAGGCTGTAGCCCTACTAGTTGTCCTCCAGGACGTGTCGAGCTCAGAAACATCCAATTTTGTTTCACTTCATATTCGTGCCCGTAATGTGGCCCGGAGAGGCAGCCTCCGAAGACGCCGCCTTCAAGCACGCCTTTGGGACAGAGCGTCCTCACAGGCAGCATCGGCGGCGGCAGTCTTGAGCTTCCCAGAGACGGCAAATGAAGGAGGAGGGCGAGTTTAGGAGGTTTAGGCCCCAGGCCTCAATGGCCCCAGGCCGACCTGGCACAGCCACCGAGGGAGGGCCGTGGGGGAGGCCGTGGGGCGCAGACCCGATACGGTGGGGGGCCTGGGGGCCGCAGAGCCGCCCCACAGTGAGGGAATGAGGGGGCCTCGCTATCTGCATATGCAAATCGTATGCAAAGCAGCGTCCAACCCACCCCCCGGCGCGGCGCGGCGAGGCGCGGCCCAGCCCAAGCGGGCCTACTGCGGTCTTCCCTTCGGCCCCTTCCCGCGTTGCCATAGTTACCCGGCCTGTCAATCAGCCTGCCTTCCCCCGCCCCGACCAGACGGACTCCTCACATCATTGGACAGCCGCCGTGTCATTCTCTTTCCGAGGGAAACCCATAGGCCAACGCTGTCGCATATCTACCCGCCCCCGCCGGCGCCTTCGTCCCCGCCCCGTCCGTACCCGCGCATTCGATTGGGTAGCCGCCCTTGTCACTATCCGCGGCCGTCCAATACCTCTCTCCCATTGGCGAAGCCGCCTGTCGCTCCGTACGGCGGAGGGCGCGGATTGGGGACCGCCTCACGGCCTATCCCTCCCCACCCCGAGGGGATGGGGGGGCCGGGGGCGCGCGCGCGGCGCGGGC
>NW_010973177.1:3051699-3073014 GCF_000737465.1 Haliaeetus leucocephalus | reverse complement strand
GGGGGCTCCTGAGGGGGGAGTCGTGGGGGGGATGTGGGGATACCGGGACAGCACGGTGGTGAATGATGGGCCCGAAATGGCCGGTCTGGGGACAGCACCATGGGGACAGGTTGGGATGGTGACATGGGCCCAATGTCACCAGTCTGGGGACAGCACTGTGGGGACACGGCGTGATGACATGGGCCCAGCATGGCCAGTTTGGGGACAGCACGCTGGGGACAGGTTGGGACAGTGACATGGGCCCAGCATGGCCAGTTTGGGGACAGACAGCATGGTGGGGTGATGACATGGGCCCAGCACAGTGGGGACAGGGTGGGACAGTGACAGGGGCTCACCAGGCTGGGGCGGAGGGTGGGACAAGCTGAGCCACAAGAGCTCAGGGGGATTGAGGGTGAGATGGCGCCTGGCCTGGTGGGGCAGGACGCAGAGGTTGGGGCTGTGGTGGGTGCTGAGGGGCCCGAGTTGGGGAGCTTGGACCAGAGAGGGAGGGAAGGTCGCTGGTGAGGACACAGAGGGCGAGGGAAAGGAGACAGAAGGACAGACAGAGGGGCCAGTGTGTGCAGCCAGAGCCAGGGGCAAGGGCTGGGCGGCTGGACTGGTAACTGGTAGAAGAAAAGCAATGGAGGGCAAAGAGAGTGGCGCAAATTTTGGGAGGGGAGAACCCCGCAGGTTTGGCTGGGATTGGGCACAGACCAAACCAGGGTTTTCAACGCCGTGCCAGAAACGGTCCATGGAGTGAGTTAGGTGCAAAATGGATGGCAGCCTTCATTTTGGCAGCAGCAGGAGCTGCCGTTCAGGTGGCTGTGGCTGGTGACTTACTTCAGCTGTGTTTGAAGTGGTATTGAGTGATTATTTCTTTAGTTGTGCTGGAGTCCTTCCTGTTGGAAGGAAATTGCCATACCCTGAAAATGAGATAGCATCAGTGTAGTTCCCCGTTGCCTGCGCAGCTATTAAAAGGATGTCAGCAAGTGAGTCCAGGCTGAAGACAGGAATCAAAATTGTCGTGCATCTCGTGGCAAGACTCGGTCCGTTGGCTGTTAATGCTGAGACGTTATTGTTAGTGTATTAATGTAATGTGTCTTAAACAGCGTTCTTTCTCTTTTTTTTTTGGTTGCGGGAAAAAAAGGAAGCTTCTCTTTTGCCCTGTCTTAGTGTGAAAAACAAGAATTATATATCAAAAGACCTTTTAAGACATTTGCTGAACTGGATGCTGCTTATGTTACTAATTCCAGGCGAGTGCAGCTCAGCAATGCTAATGTAGTGTCAGCGTAGCTGCGCTAACCCGCACTCCCTTTGCCTCTCCCTTCCTTTCATTTCCAGATCGTGCTGGATTACAGGAGTGATCCTGCACCAGGAAATGACTGTAAAGTTAATGTTAAATAACTGAGGTGACTGTG
This sequence comes from Haliaeetus leucocephalus, assembly GCF_000737465.1. Taxonomy (NCBI): domain Eukaryota; kingdom Metazoa; phylum Chordata; class Aves; order Accipitriformes; family Accipitridae; genus Haliaeetus; species Haliaeetus leucocephalus. The sequence goes on along the minus strand of NW_010973177.1, from coordinate 3,071,617 downwards.
GGGGTTTCACTTGCTGAGGAATTAATAGGATGAAAGAGGAATTTAGCAGAGGGGTGTAATGGCACTAGTAGTGGCGAGCATCCTCACGATTTAGATGCAGCAAAACCTACTTTGTATGTGAAAGTCCGCTTGTGTGGCTGTTGTTCTAAGGAAAGCACAGCAAAACCTACCAATGGGAGCTGTGGGGTTATTAATTAGAGACATGCTAGTTAAGAGGTTGCAGCCAGCTGTAGGGAAATGTAGGAGATCTCTGGTATGAAAATTAGGGTGGATTTAGATAGAGCTATGCATTAGGTGATTATACTTTTCTGCCTTGCTCGGGGGCAGTTTCTGTGTCTTTTATGGAAAATGTAGATTGAAGTTGGCCGTTGAGGTTCTGGTTTGTTGTGGTAAAGTTAAACGCTGACACTGGTGTGGGATACTTTTAGGAAAAAAGGTGTTCTGGTAGCTTCCAAGACAGGATTTGGATCCAGTTTGGAAGGTCAGTGTAGTACGATTCGGGATTACACCATAGCCTGTCTTTCCTAAATGATTTTTGTGATAATTGGAAGAGAAATGTGCTGGAGCAAGTACATCCCTTAATAGGGACAACGTCTGATGTCAGAGTCAATTACGTTTTGAAGTTAAAATGCTCGATCCCACCTTAAGGAAGATTCAAGCAAGCCTAAATGAAAGCAAACCGCTTAATGGGCGTCTGATCAAAAATGTCCTACTTTAGCTCCCACTTGTCTGCTGCTGGTATGTGGCAAACAAGCTCAGTGACCTTGAGGCTTGTCTTGCCTGCCTGTGCTGGCAGATGCCCTGGCAGATGAGCCCTGCTTCCCCAGGAATGAAAGGATTTCAGCGGGCTGTGGTTCAAGCTCGTGATCTTTCTTCATCTGTAGTCGTCTGTCTGTACCCGTAATGTGCAGCGAGAGCTGTTTCACTGCAGAGATCGGGGAAGGTCTGGGACCGAGGGGAATTAGATTGGATGTATCTGAAATAACCTGACCTGCAGCAGTCCAACCGATGTCCGAGCTGCGTGCCTTCATGCGTCTCGGGCTATTAAATGTTTCTTGGTGCGCTTCATAGGAACTGAAGAGCTTTACTGCAGACCGTGCAACCCTGATTTTCAGTATGTCACAGGCAAAAGGAGGAGGAGTCAAGGACGCTGCTGCCCTCGGAAGGGAGCGAGAAGTGTCCCTGAAAACGTTGTGAAGCAGAGATTTGTTGAAGTTCCTAGCTGCTTTGGAGTATTATGTTGGTGGGGTGTGAAGGGGAGCTTGACAGGGTTATTCGTACAGGTGGAAATGATAATACAGAAAAAGCTTTATCAGCTCCAGAGGCAATACAGAATTCCTTTCTGGTAATGAGTTATCGGTACCATTATTGAAATCTACACTTAAAAACTGGACTGGAAATACCCCAAATGAGAAAAGAGGATGTTCACATTTACATTTACTTTAATGTAACCATGGGATACTGAATGGCTTGCTGTGGGTGGGGTTAAGTGCCAGGCATAAAACCAGTGATGACCAGATCATAATGAGCAGGGGAGTATTTTTTGTAACGAATCTTCCTTATGGTAAGAGAAATAGGTCAGCAATTCAGTTCATCAGCTTCCCCCCTTTTCACCTTCCCCTACTCTCTCCTGGCTCTCCTGTGCTGCTGCACCGCTCTTCTGCTCCTTCCTGAAAACCCGGTTTCCTTGGAAGAGATGAGTTCAGGTTATTTCCCTGGGTAACAAAGTATGCTTCTCCTTTCTGTAGTCTGTTTGTTAGCTCTCTGAAAAAAAAAATTAGCTTTTTTTGATGCTTTTGCCAGGCGTCATCCATAATGTTTCACTGACAAAAGGGAGGGTAAGTAAGTTGCCTAAAGTGTATTTGTATTGTAGGGTATTAAGGAATTCCAAAAGAAAGCCTATACCTAAATTGTCAAGAAGAGCATCCTGCAAATAGTTTCTAAAAATGTATGTGTGTATGGTTAAAAAAAAAGAAAAAAGCGTGTCCTCATCCATTCTGTAGTCCTTTCAACTGATACCTTTTTTTTTTTTAAAAGTTTTAGTATCTCTTATCAGAATCATGCAAAGACATAATGTACACATTGCTTTAAATTCTCAATATACACAGTATCCAAGTAGAGGTACAAATAAAATACTGTTTTGGCAGCTCCTTTGCAGTACGTAATTTAAGCTTTGATTTTTTTTTTAATACCTTTTCGTATTTTGGAATTGTGTATGAAATGTGAATTCCTAGCAGAGCCTATTTTAGAGATGGGAGGATATGTAGACTTAGTGTCGCTTTATATTAACTGCTGATGAATATTTTTTTTCCCCAGCTGTAAAATTTCCATCATGGTATAACAATATTAAAATATAATGTTGAATATTTTAGAGTAAGCGTAGAGATGCTGTCATACGCTCAACTAAATCGTCAGTCTTCATTGCTCCGCAGGCTAATCTTTTTAGCTTCTGATATAATTGGCTCATAACTTAAGGATCAGTCTGAAATACAACTTGAGCTGCTTGTCGTATGAAGAAAATCCACCATAGAGATCTTTAATTATATCGCCTCTTTCATCTTGACACTTCTACAGCTTTCAGAATAAGTCTGTTGTGGGTTTTTTATTTATATAGTGTCTGATTTTATAAAGTAATTTACATAACAAATAAAGGCATTATATTTTTCTTGCCCCAAGGAGCTTGCAGTCTCACTCTGAAAGGGATTTGAAGATGAAGGGAGGGTGGCAGCTCTTGCTGTGGGAACACATAGTATCCTTCAGCTTTTCTGTGTTAGTAGGAGCTGTAAGCCCTTAACTTTGTTTGCAAACTGCTCTTTTGTTTGTTGTTGCATATCCATAGATCTGTCCATTAGAAGAAGGTTTATTTTTAAGACAAAGAGCTGTATGTACATTGTGTGTATGAAAATGTATGTGTAGAGCTGCTTTTTAAAAGTTTCTATGCTAAGGGAAAACAATTGTCAGGCCAAAAGATGAACAATTTTTTTTCTTGGGGAAAAAAATTGCTTTAAGATACTTTATAACTGCTGTTGCAGTGTGTTGCATTAGGGAAGCAAATGAAAATAAGTCTCATTGTTGTGTGCTTGATCTGCTGAGCGGTGCCACAATTTTACCAGTTCCTTAAGTCACCTTCTTTGTACCCTTGCTACTTTTCACGCTGAATACAGTTGGATTTATTTTTTGTCTTTTTGTCAAACAATGTTTGAGAGTGGGGTAAGTGGCTGTCATTGTGCTAACAAACAAAGTAATGTAGAGAGTTTCTTTAAGGAAAGAGACTGCAGAAGGTTTTGAACGAAGGGCAGTTCTTTGAGAAGAGGATTTCCTGCCTTTCTTGTAAATGTCCAGGTACCCAGCGAGAGACTAAACACACTTCCCAGAAGGTGCTGGGCAGGAGGAGAGTCCAGAGGTTTGCACCGCGATGCTTCTGCAATGCTTTGCCTACGGGTTTATCGTCCTCCCCGTCGTTCTCTGGCTGGTGAGCGCTTGGAAAGGAGAGACCCGTGCGAGGCTCTTTCCCAGCATGGAGGGCTCCAAGTAGCAGCGGGAAGGTGGTGCAGAGAGGCAGCGTTTGCGTTTTCTGCCTCAGCCATTAAAGCTGGCGTTTTCTTGCGCTGGTTATTTCAGCAGAACCTTCTGACTGAGAAAAATCAGCCTCCAGGCTGCCCAAAGGCTCCTGGATGCCACCAGTTCTTACGCTGCTCTAGATCTGCCGTCTTCTGCAGCAGCTCTCCTGGAAAAAACGCTTCGGAGGCTTAAGAGGGAAAGATCTTTGGATGGCTTTCAACTGCACTGTAGATGCTGGGAAAAATCAGTGTTTTAAGAGAACTCTCAGTAGCAGATGGTGATGGCGTTCATCCAAGAGAGCTTCCTCCTTCCTCCCTTTGGAGGCATGGGTTTTTCTAGTGCTCAGATATGGAAGAGCTGTCGCTGCCCTGCATGTTCGTGTTGGCTGACTTCCTGTCAGCGTGAGGAAAAAAACCCTCCGTTCTACATGTCGCTGAAATAATTTCCTCCTCTTGTTTGTGTGCCATGCCCCTTTCCCACAAAAACGGGTTTATAGGGGAAGTTTTGTCCGTGCCCCAAATTATTTGAGTACTCTCTGCAGGTTTTACTTTACAGTATGGTGAAGGAGCACTTAATTTTGAGCTAGCATGCTTCTTCCCTGGATTCTTAACCTGTGGCTGGGATGTATATAATGAGAGATCCATAATTAAGAATCATTTGGTTTAAGTTAATTACCTTAATAGGCTGTCTTTCAGAATTTATCCCTGGTGACTTACTGAAGGTATAGCCGAGCCGTTGGCAGATGGAGAACACCAGCTGCTCCATGCAGAGGCTTTCTGCAGCTGGTGCTGCACGGGTGTGTGAAGCCAGCTCCGGTCCGAGGCTGTGTCCCTCCACAGGGCGTTGGATGCTCTTTTTGGGGCAGCTGGGATTTAGCGGGGCCAGTGCTGAGCGAAGACTGGTAAGCCCTGGACACAACCTGACTGCAGTTTACACCCAGCTCTGCAGGCATCATTCCTATTTCCCCGTTAGCCATGTCTTCTGGTGGGCCAGACAGTGGATAACTGGTGTGGTTTAACCCCACGCTTGATGTTCTGCTGGTTCAGTGGCAACTATAGCAACACCAGAATAAAAAACAAATTTATATATATTAAAAAATTGAAGGTCTTAAGGGCACTGAGAATAAGCTGGGATGAAGTTTATAAGGAGCTGCTGTATTTTTTTTGTGACTAGGAAAGCTTCTAGACTGAAGGACTGACTTGGTGATTGTCATGCCCTAAAATCTGGAAGGTTTGTGTTCCTGAATGTAGGAGTTTGGTGTGTGAACTTCACAACCAACGTTAAAATGAACTAGTGTTACTCTACTGAACAAACGTTTGTACTGCCAGCTGAGTGTCTACTCTGAAGTGGAAGCCCGTTAGCTTGTGATGAAGCAACCCGTATGGCATTTTCAGTTACGTGGCTTCAGCGGGGCACCGTGCCTTAGGTTTTTGGATACTTTTCTGCTGCACCCCAATGAGGGCATCTCCAGGATCCTTGCTCTCTCTCCTATCCTATGCTCTCTCCATTTTTACCCTTGCGTAGCCTGGCAAAGTGAGGTTGGGGAGAGGATTGCTGTCTCTAAATATCAGGGTGGGGTAGTAGTGCAGTAGTGCAGGCTTTATAATGCAGAAAAAAAATTGCATGTCCTGACAGGAACAAATATATTCCAGAAATCAAAAGGAGGTTTCCCAGCACCAGGACAGGAGCTTTCAGGAACCAATCCCTTCGTCAGAGCAGAGATGACAAAGCAGCCGAGTGCTTTTAAGAGTGGGAAATTTGTGAAAAGGGAGTCCAAGATGTCAGTGACCACAACAGACAGGAGAAGACTTTGCTGAGTAACATGGGAAGCCTCTTCCTGTTCCTTTTCTTGCGTAGAGCTTGTTAGTTTTCCAACAGAGTTTAAGCAGTATTGAAAAGCACAGTGCATGTGGAGAAACTGGTTTTAGTGATCCTGTACATGAACTGGGTATTTAAATAGAGTGGTCTTTACCAGTTCCAGTCACTGGAGGGACTGGAGCAGCAGCAGAAGGCTCTGGTTTGGCTGCCGATGCCCTATTTTTACCTGCATGACGTTGATGGTATTTTTATTGCTTCTTCTCTCAATAGCAGAGCATGATCCTTGTTCAAAGCATTTTTCTGCGGTAGTTAGTTGATAAATCTGGGACTTCATTCAAACAAAGGCAAAACACTTGCAGGGGGTGGGATGTCCTATTCTGCCGTTAGTATGGGAACTGCTGACTGACGGATGTATATGCCATATTGGAGCTGGCTTTAATATGGCATTAGGGGGGCCTGTGTATGTGTTTTTAGGTTTAAGGTGTCAGGAAGAACAAGTGAGTGAAGCAAGTGGATGCTTGGTGGGTTTTGTTTTCTGCCCTGGTGCCTGCCGTGCCGACGTAGGGCGTCCATCTCCCTGATGAATTGGTCGTGGTCTCTGTCACTGCTGTTGCCACACTCCTCCATGACAAGGCCCTTTCTTTTGGGGGTACAGAAATCCTGGAGTTTGTCCTCCCCGCCTTTCCCTTCACTTATACTCTGGGGTCTTGGACTCCCCTTCTTGTGAGGGTGCTCCTCCTGGTGTGGTGTCCCTGGGGATATGGTTCTGATGTTACGTGATGAGGCCCAGGCAGCCAACATTCCTCTCTTGAGAAGTAACTTTAATTTAGCTACAGTAAAGTTTTCTTGAAGGAGTCTTGAAATCACATACATATGCTAAACTTTTCTCCAAGTAAAGCACTTAGTAGGCTTTCCATCCTGAAATGCTGATAGAGTTTGCAATTCTGAATTCTGGAGTATGGAATAAGAAGTTGTCATGAAAAAAGTCCTTGAATTGCTCCTGCTTTCTCTCTCCGTTGGACTGTGATTCAAATTTGTCTCTCCCTCATTCATGAATAGTTATTTTTATGTCTGTTCTTGTTTGAAGTAAATGCATTAGAAATAGAGAGTGATTGGGATTTGGATATGCCTCCTAAAATAGAGTTTGCATCTTCTTCCAAGATTTCATTTGGTGATGGTTGGGGGTGGCCTCTATGTAAATATGTAAAAATAGCTGAGTGGTTTAAAAATAACGTGGGTAACTGATGGCTCTAGCAGCTCTTGGGGAACTGTGATGCTCTAAAAGGGGCTGTTTTACCTCCACTCTATACAGCAACCAAGTTAACCCGCCGAGGAGAGAATACCTCGTCTTCAAACATGTGCTTGCCTGTCGGGTTTGTGGCTTTTCAAAGATCGTTTTCTTTCGGAGTGAGTTCCCCTCCTGTCCCTGAGTTGTTTCCTTTGCTGTTCGGCTTTCTTAAGTGCTGCCTCTGGGTATTTGGGTATTGCTCTCTGACTGCTTAGTGCTCCTGCAGCTCGAGTGGCGGGGCCTTGGCATGCATCTCCTGCGCTGCTGGGACGGGGGGACGCGGAACGTGTTCTCGCTTGGCAGTTCTGCGGTCTGGGGGTGGCTGCTGCTGCTTCCCTGAGTTTAACCAGAAGGATACCGGCTTTCAAGTGGCGGTAGGAACAAGGGCTTCTTCATGTCGCACGCTCATCTGTCTGCAGATGAGCAAACGTATTTTGCAAAAATAACAGTAGGATGTTATCATGCCTGTCTCTGACATGTAAGAATTTTACTAAAACCTGAGATCCTTCTTTCCAGAGGAATGTTAGTAACATCTACGCCACATTCAGGTTTATTTGCTAAGCATTCCTTTTTTTATTTTTGGAAAAAAGCGTAAGGGTTTAATCCTGCTGCCATAAGCCATAACATGTGGCTACATTTTTTCTCTTTGCTCTGGAGCCCATGTATCTTGTTAGCTCTAGCCTATCCTTTAGCTCATTAATGGTAATATTAATCTGTTCCAGTTCTCAGCTCTAATCGCAGATTCCATCTGATCAGGGTTTTCTCTTGATCTTTTCCAAGAAGCTCATTATCTAATACAGCTGTAAATGTTGCTGGGCCTGACACTAATGCATATTTTGTACCATGGGGGAATTTGACTAATAAAATAATCCAATTAGACATTTGTTTTTGTCTCCCTGGGGCATCTTAGATTACTTGTCTACCTCAGTTATGTGTTGTAATTAGTTAACGTTTGTACATCCCTTTGATGTAAAAGCACTGGTATTATCTTTGGCTCTGGCTCTGAATCAGAACTTTATAAAATAGCTGGGGATTAAAACTGCGGCAGCATCAGGCGAGTGTATGGATACTGTCAGACCAGCGCTGTGTGCATCTTCAGTGCTGCATGGTGGTGGTGTAAGTATTTTGAGTATTGCATATCAAATGTTGGGAGCTCCTGAACAGGAGGTATCTCAGAACAGGAGTCGTGCTCATGTACAGAGGAGTCTCAGCTGCACTTCTCAAAGGCAGACCAGACTGCTAACATTTCTTTCTTTGTTTTCCACTTGAAAATGAACAGATCAAACAGGCCTGCATTTTGTAGTCCCTAGAGAATTGCATTAATTAATTCGGTTTATAACTATTTTGCTGCTGGTATGACAGTATCGTGCCCTGTTTCTTTTTCTTTTTTTTTTCCTCCTCTTTTTAGTCTTTCCTTGGTTTGGCTTGGATATTGGAGGGACCTTGGTCAAACTTGTTTATTTTGAACCAAAGGACATCACTGCTGAAGAGGAGGAGGAGGAAGTGGAAAATCTCAAAAGCATCCGCAAATACCTGACATCAAATGTAGCCTATGGATCTACAGGCATTCGGGATGTGCACCTTGAACTAAAGGACCTTACCCTGTGTGGACGTAAAGGCAATCTGCACTTTATACGCTTTCCTACTCATGACATGCCTGCTTTTATTCAAATGGGAAGCGAAAAACACTTCTCAAGCCTCCATACTACCTTATGTGCCACGGGAGGTGGAGCGTACAAATTTGAGCAGGACTTTCGCACAGTATGCATTTTTGGCTTCTATATGATTAGGATCTGGTAGTGAATTTTTTTAAAAGCTTAAAACTAGAAAACTTTCTCTGCAGACTCTAAAACTTCTCTAAATCTTAGCTTTGGAAGAGTGTACCTAACTCAAATTAAGCTTGATTCAGGAAATAGCATGTGGAGTCAAGTTAACATCTCCAGATTAAGATACTTTCTTTCTGAAAGTGCATGTAACATTCCTTTAACTCTAAAATTATTCACTAACTTCCATGGTGTGTGCTCTTACAAGACTTTCTCTGTGTTATTAATCTCTGATTATGGTGATCTCAGTCTTGTGGGTTTTTTCCTCATTGCTGTCTTTCACATGCTTAACATTTGTTTTATTGTTCCTTTGCTCATGTGGTGTCATTTCTAACACACGTGTGAGTGAGCTGACTGAGGTTCAGTGAAATTTGGTGGTAAATAAACTGAAAGGAGGTTAGTAGTTGGGATTTGACATCATCATGTGGCTTCATTATAAGTTTGATTCTTGTTCATAAGTGAAAAACATGTGTGATAAATACTTTGGTTAACCAGGGCTTGAAAAAATGCACCAAATAAAGAGGCTTTTTTTGCAGTTGAGGCAGTGACATGAGGGGAAAACAATTTCATAACTTCCTTTTTTTGTGTGTTTTTGGGGATGGGTTTTAGGGGATTTTTTTTTTTTGTCAAACAGTTAATTCCCTTCTCATTTTTCCTTGCTTTTCATGCTAGTGCCTTAGTCAGGTCCTAAATCAGGCCCATGGAATTTGATGGGATCCTTTTGGCATCCATCTGTGGATCCTGTTGTTCGATTCCCTCCTCTCTCATGTCTGCACACTTTAGGGCTGGGGTAGTTGGCAGTCCGTGTGCGTGGAGAAAGATGGAGCCCTCCTGTGATCTGTACTTCTTTCTCAGCCACTACAGGGAGTAATGGAGATAGCTGAATTTAGCTGGCAGGGAATGCATTTTTCTAGCCCTGAGCATAAACACTTGAGATCCCTAACTACTTCTTGAATATTCTTCTTTCATTTTTTTTTTTTTTCCGCCAGATGGGTGACCTTCAGCTTTGTAAGCTAGATGAACTCGATTGCCTTATTAAAGGAGTTTTGTACATTGATTCAGTTGGATTCAATGGACATTCAGAGTGCTACTATTTTGAAAACCCGACGGATGCTGAAAGATGTCAGAAGCTCCCATTCAACTTGGAGAATCCGTATCCTCTCCTTTTGGTGAACATTGGCTCAGGGGTCAGCATTCTGGCTGTGTATTCAAAAGAAAACTATAAACGGGTAACGGGCACCAGGTGAGTTCTGTGTGGAGGTAAACTGAGTTTTATTTTAGAGTGTGGAATGCATTTCTGCATTGTAGATGACATTTTCAGGTACAAGCTGCAATAAAGGTGGTGAGTTGAATGACCGAGCTCCTGCTTTTACTGCAGTCCCTTACCTCTGCCAACAAAGATCCCTTCTGGAAAAGAGAATCTGAATTTCATGTTTTGGTCTCTTTACTGCAGCCAGTCTCTTTAGCAGCTGTTTTTTCAGTTGCCCTGCTGCAGAAATTAAAGTGTTTTATTTGCCATCAGAGAGATCCCATAGTTTGGGATTATCCCAAATATACTCCTAATGATCATGTTAACAACTGTTAGCTTTGATCCTGGCAGTAGAGGTTTGCATCCTGACTTCCAAAAGTTACCTCGTTTTGGTGGAAGGGATGCTGGCACGGCAATAATTCCCCAGACAGTTGCTGGAGTGCTGCAGCTCGCCTTCTCGAAGATGTGGCTCTTGTTGCCAGGAAAAGCCAAAGAGCTCTGTGGCTTTAAGCTTTCCTGAATTTCCTGAAAGTTAGCAATAATAATAAAAAAACCCTCACAGTACAGATCTCACTCTTACTATACATCATTCTTGGCATGTGTGCACAGTAAAGTGAACAGGACATAGTTTTTTCTCCTAAATTTTGAATAGCTGTGCCCTAATGCTCCAGTTATCCCTCAGGACTAATATTTATTTTGACTTCTCTGAGCGCTGGGAAGAAGGTGGATATTGTAAAATAAGAAAATTAATTTCTCATTTAGAAACATGCCCTCTGCAGAAGGCTGTAAGTTATTTGAAAGTAACAGATTTAAAGAAAACTGCTGCTCTTCCAAGATTGCTGTCACTGCGAAGAAAAGAAGCTGAAGGAATGGGGCAACCTGAGCTAACTCAGATGCGTAGCTGAGTAATCCGAGCTTTCAGTGAACGAGCCATTTTCTTTCTCTGTGCCTTTAGAAGCAAGGCGGGTGACTTTCATTTTGCTTTATATTGCAGCCTTGGAGGGGGAACCTTTTTTGGTCTCTGCTGCCTTCTTACTGGTTGCTCCACCTTTGAAGAGGCCCTAGAGATGGCGTCCCATGGGGACAGTACCAAAGTCGACAAACTAGTGCGGGACATTTATGGAGGAGACTACGAGCGATTTGGATTGCCAGGCTGGGCTGTAGCATCCAGGTAATGACTTGACTGATTCTGATTTTTATTTTCACTAGAGATTCTGCAAGGATGAAAAACTGGATTTACATGTCTTAGGAGAGCTACCGTTCCTTCTGCTGTTCTGTTTTAACAGATCTAAATTACTGATAGCAACGCTTTTTAAAATTAAAAATAAATACTTCAAGATGAATCGCTTTGGCTAAATTAGCAGTTCCCATTTTCTCCTGGAATTCTGATGCAAACGGACCTTTAACTCAAAACCTGTCTTTACAGCTTTGGAAACATGATGAGCAAGGAGAAGCGGGAATCTGTCAGCAAAGAGGACCTCGCGAAGGCTACTTTAATAACCATCACTAATAACATTGGCTCCATAGCACGGATGTGTGCACTTAATGAGGTATTAAGGGGAAATCTGTTTCATTGCTTCCTGTCTGAAGCATCACTTGTGTGCTACTGTCACGCAGTATCTCTCTTTCCCTGCATACGCTTCTGTAGGTGCGTGTTCGTACTCATCTTTTTGGATGTTCAGTAAGTTGTAATCCGCTCAGTTTAGATTCTTCAGTAAATTTTGTCCTTGCCCGTCTGTGTAGTTTGAGCCAGACCATTGTGCTGTGAACTGAAGAGCTGTGAATGAGTTAGGGGTTGGCTGTTGGTCTCATTAGGTCCTCTGCGTGGTCAGGAGTTCAACAACTTCTCTGCGGTGGTTTGAGGAACGGTAGGTGTGCGATAAACTACAGCTCCTGGGACCGCTGAGAGAGAAGGAACGGTGGGGCAGAGGGGTGTAGAGGCTGGATGCCTTTCCTGTGTTGTTTTTACGAGTTGCTCTCGATTTCTCGGTCAGGTCCCACCACTTCCACGGCCGTTCCTGTATCTTTGTGCTTTCAGCTTCTTTACAGTGCTGCCTTGTTGCATTCATGTCAAGCAGCATTGTACAGGGCTATGAAAGAACAGAGACATGCTCTCCACTCCATTCTGAGCCTGTTCCTATGGGATGAGCTAACAGGGTGAAGCATCCTCCTGGCTCCTGTTGCTGTTGGCAGATGCTCACTATTTACCTTCATTTACTGCTGAAACAAGGCAAGACATATTATAAACAGTCTTGCCCACAATACGTCTGTTGAGTTCTCACTCTAGAGTACACAGCTGAATGCAAAGAGGATGCTGAATAGTTAGGGGGAAAGCATTAATGAGTGTGGGTATGGAAGGAAAATCCATAGAAGGACATGAGTGAAGGAGCAGATGGGATTTGATCCTGATTCCTTGGTAAAAGGAGGAACTGAAAATTACTTTCTTGCTGGAGAAAAGAAAGCTTCAGAGTTCATCACTTGGCTCAGGAGAACTATTTTAGGATTGAAAATTTGTCTAGAAGTCTGATTTAAATCCAAAATATCACTACTTGGTTGGTCTTTTCCTTTCATTCAGAGTTGTGTTGGTTATGGGTTTCTAATTCTTTTTTTTTTTTCCCTTCCTGCCACCCCCAAAGTAACAGTAGAGAGCCATTCAGCTTTTTTAATGATGGGTCAAAGGCCAGAGTTGGGGGCAGAGAGAGTAGATGGCACTTGATGATCAGTGCTCCTGGCCAGTATAAGGATCTCATAGTGAAAAATCAACCATTCTATTCAAATTCCTAAGCTAGAAAGGCTGTAGTTAGATCTGTGGGTTTCCAGGTAGTGTGGAAGAGTCTGAAAAACAGCCTGTCTTAAAATGACCTGGCTGGTACTGCTTTCTGAGAGAATTGTGGATGTTTATAATGTTCTGCAGATCCTGCCTGACACTTTCAGCAGTTAATTCATAGAATCGTAGAATCATTAAGGTTGGAAATAGACCTTTATGATCATCGAGTCCAACCATTAACCTAACACTGCCAAGTCCACCGCTAAACCATGTCCCTAAGCAGCACATCTACATGTCTTTTAAATACCTCCAGGGATGGTGACTCCACCACTTCCCTGGGCAGCCTGTGCCGATGCTTGATGACCCTTTCGCTAAAAAATTTTTCCTAATATCCAATGTAAACCTTCCCTGGCACAACTTGAGGCCGTTTCCTCTTGTCTTATTGCTAGTTACTTGGGAGAAGAGACTGACCCCCACCTCGGTACAACCTCCTTTCAGGCAGTTGTAGAGAGCGATCAGGTCTCCCCTCAGCCTCCTTTTCTCCAGACTAAACAACCCCAGTTCCCTCAGCTGCTCCTCATGAGACTTGTGCTCTAGACCCTTCACCAGCTTCGCTGCCCATCAGCACCTCAAGGTCTTTCTCGTAGTGAGGGGCCCAAAACTGAACACAGTATTTGAGGTGCGGCCTCACCAGTGCTGAGTACAGTTCTATTTTTTTGTCTTTCGATGTAGTCTCTGGCCGCTCCCAGTGCAGTTCCTGACCATCTCAGTGCACCTTTCTGGTCTCACCTTGCTGTTCTGAACTGTCTCTTGCTGCTGCCAGACCCCAAGCCGACTCAGTGTGGTCTCTTGTTTGCAGATTGTCTCTTTTGGGTCCAATTTCAGAATTCTAAATTCAGAAAGCTGCAAGTGGATTATAACTCTTCTCTCTGCAGCTCCCATCCCCACTCACCAAGGCAGTTACACTCCTTAGCTCCCAGGAGCAGCTATTTGGGGTGATGCAGTTTCTCTGGATCTGGTTGCTTTGGTGTTGACTGGTGATTTCCCTCTGCTTTCAGCTGGTTGTTTTTCATCAAGTCTCAGTGGAAAATGTATTTGAAAAGCTGAATATGCTGTGCTTTTTTAAAAGGCACTAGAAGTGTAACTTTTTTTCTTCTTACTCTAAGGTGGGGTTTTCATCGTTGCAAGCAGAAAATGGAATTTAGCTTTAATGTTCCTTTTTTATTTTTTCCCCTTAATACTTGCAGAACATTAATCGAGTGGTGTTCGTTGGCAATTTCCTTCGGATCAATACAATCTCAATGAGGCTTCTGGCATATGCTTTGGACTACTGGTCGAAGGGACAGTTAAAAGCACTTTTCTTGGAACATGAGGTGAAATTAACTTTTTAAATTTATTTTGTCTCGTGGCAAAATGCAAATCCTTCGAACGCTCTGGAAACAGCCGTGTGGAGTCTGTAGCTGTTGATGATACACACTGTGCAGCAGGATCCCAGTGCTTTTTTACTACAGCCACAGTTACTGCAATGCCCAGTGTAGGGTCAGAAAAAACATATATATTGTTCCAGTAGCTAATATCAGAACTGTTTACTACCAATTTCATCTTGCTTGTGAACTTTCTTTTAAGACTATTGACAGTATAGAGGATTCTGTGCAGTTCTGCTTCCCAATACAGCGATTATAGTTAGAATCTATTTTGTAATGTACCTACCTATAGTTATTTCTTTCCACCGTCCTTTATAAGTTGTTAAAATTACACTGTATGCGCAATATTGTTCTTGTGTCAGGTGTGTGCCCATGTTTGAGTTTTTAATATATATTCCTGTCTTCTCTTCAGGGTTATTTTGGTGCAGTCGGTGCTCTTCTGGAACTCCTGGATTCAGCCTAATTCCATGCAGATTCCATACGTTGGACCTATGAAGTTGTGGCACTTCCTGGGTCACTAAGCCCAAGTTTCGCTTTAAAACATCTGTTCACTGACTGTTAAACTAATTGTGCGTGACCTAATCAGAAAAGGAAAGGACTGTTGCGTTTCTGTCTGTAAACAGTTGAAACCAATCTTCGATTACAACACAGGTTTGTTTAAAAGGAGTATATATGCAAATGTACTGTCCCAAGGTGGTGGTTCTGTCTGGAACATCTGTAGGGCATTCAGTCACATCAAACAGCCCTTTTTAGGTAGTCTTTTCCATGTTTAGTGGTGGTGACATAATAGATGTGCACTCTATTCCTTCCATCAAGATTCCTTTGAGTGCTGAATGTCTACCCAGTTCACAGTTTATAGAGTTCAGCTGCAGCGTTTTGTGTTCCGCAAACGAAAGGCATTGTGTTCACATTGTGCTGTTAATTGTCTGTAAAGGGGAAAGAATATCAGCACAGCCCTGGCATGTAAAAACCATACAGACCGCTTCTGTCTCCTCTGAACCCTACAGTGGCCTGTCAAACACCGTTGTGCTGTCAGTAAGGCTTTATTCCTGTTACCACAGCTTCTTATCTATGTATACGAGAGACAAAAGGTAAGGCACAAATCCTGTGTCTCAGGTTGATTCTGATTTCAGCCTGTAACACTTCTGTACAGACCACAGTACCCTTTGGGGTATGCCATAGTGCTGGCATAGTGTTGGGAGTGTCTGTCAACCTCTGACTTTGAGATCTGCTAAGAGCAAATTTGAGGATGAAGTGGGGGGGGGGTTGTTTGTTTGTTTGTTTTTTTTTTTCTCTGTGTAAAACTTGGCTGCATATAACTATACCAAAGAAATTATTTTTTTTTTCAGTCATACACTTGGCATCTTCTCTGTAATGTTCCATTTTACATTTATAAACTGCTAAACTACTTCGGTTTCCGGGGGAAACCTCTCCTTCCCATATGCATGCTGTGCTCTCCTCTGTTTTCTCTGTGCGTGCCGTCTTGCA
Source organism: Haliaeetus leucocephalus (assembly GCF_000737465.1). Lineage (NCBI taxonomy): Eukaryota > Metazoa > Chordata > Aves > Accipitriformes > Accipitridae > Haliaeetus > Haliaeetus leucocephalus. Next base: position 3,056,199 of record NW_010973177.1, on the reverse strand, counting down.
TACAGCCTGCAAACTGGGTTGCTGCAGTCTGGAACCCTTAAAGACGCTGCGCTCTCAGGATGCGGATTTAGAAATGGCTTACTGCACACTGAATAGATGCTGATAGCAGACAGCAGTTTAAAAAAGAAAAGCAGCATGCGCATGGTTTGTAATCTGCCCGCCCTTCCTCCTGTCTCTGCTTCACTCTGCTCTTTGCAGAAATTCTTCCCAGGCTTGGACCTCGCGTTATGAAATGAAGATGATCTCTATCGTGTTCTCTTGGCCGTGCTACTAGCATCAGTTATTTCAGCATAACTGCACTCCAGTCAGGGAGTGTGGAAAAAGCTGCTTTTCTGAAAAGCCATCTGCACCTTCCCTTGATGATGTAAGCTAAACGGAGATACTACTTCAGAGTGTTCTCTGCAATACGGTGCTCTGGCTTTCCAGCTGAGCAGCTCAGCTATATGTAGAAGCCGTCCTTCCGTGAGCAAGCTGAAGCAGCCTTTTGTGGAAATGCAAGCGCGCACCAGTTCAGTTCATACTTATTGGGGTTTATCGCAGGACATCGGAATGGCTGTCGTCCTGGCTCGAACACATCTTTTAAGGTCATGGTTTCTTTCCAGAGAAGTTGATTTTCAGCTCTCTGATCCCGATGCGCCTTTTGATGACCAATTGCAGCGCTGGACAGCCTGTGCTGGTTCGGTAACTTGCAGTTTGGCCGCAATGACGTGCAGTAGAGGTGCAGGAGCAGCACAGCAAATCGTGTCCAGCTCTACCTGTTGCTGCAGCCCGAGATCAGAGTACTCACAAGGTGCTCCACAGCTCGCTGGGTTTGTAGCACGGCACCGGCCTCTCTTTTGGGCCTGAAAAGGGAAGAAACTACAAATCTGGGAGACGTACTTTTTGCTAAGGTTAGATGTTTCTGTTTCTGTCAAAGCCTGTGCTGTCAGCTCTGCTGGGTAAGTGTTCCAGACAGCAGACACAGCGTAAAACAAGGCATTTTCTCAACTTCAGTTAACCGTGGGCCTGGAACTTCCTGAATACATCCAGTAATTTGAGAACAACAATAAAATGGGGGGGAGAAAAAGAGAGTAGTGTTCACATGAAAGGTAATCTTTGCTGTGTGCTGTCTGTGGAAGACAGTTTGTGTGCTTTTCCTGCAGTATAGTGCAGGTTTCAGCTGTATGCCACTCCACGTTCAATCTAACCTGGTATTTTTAGAGGTGAGGGCTTGGAGCAGGATAACACAGAATCAATCGTTGTGTGGTTTGGGTTGGAAGGGACCTTAAAGATCACCCAGTTCCAACCCCCCCGCCATGCGCAGGGACATCCTTCACTAGTCCAGGTTGCTCAGAGCCCCATCCAACCTGGCCTGGAACGCTTCCAGGGATGGGGCAGCCACAGCTTCTCTGGACAAAGGGCACCTGAGCCCTGATTTATTCTTCATTTCTTGTGAAATCACACAAAAGATAACCCTAAGTAGGTGTATTAAAACCAACTCCACTTCCCAGTTGCTGATTGTAGGTTTTCTAGACTTGCCTTAACTCTTTCTCTACCATATAAAAGGTAACACACGGCACATAGCCGGCTGCCATTTCGGCCAGGTCACCCACCCTCACAGTCAAAACTCGGGCCCTGGTTTGATTTGTGGAAAAGAAACAGAAACACACTTCGGCTTTTTGAAATGCCTTTGTGCCCAGGACCCACTTCGCTCCTTGGTGTAATACTTCAGCGATGCGCTGGGCTGCCGCGGGCTTCTCAGCTTTAATTAGTCCTAGGGGTTTTATACAGACCACATCGGTGTGGGGAGGGTGTATAATCCTCCTCTGAATCCTCCTAACATACAGGATGGCTGGTTTGTTTTTTTTAATAGCAGTAGGCTTTGGGAGCTGAAGACCGACGGAAGGAAGGAGCCACCTTGAAATGATTTTGTTACGCAGAGGGAAGCTGTGGAGAGCAGAGAAGCCCCCGCAGCCTGCAAGAAATCCCTGCCCCGAGGCGCTGGAGTAGGTGCCGGGCTGGTGTCCCTGGGAGCAGCGTCCTGCGGGTTTTCTTCCCCCTGTTCGTTCTGCGCGCTTGTGTGTGTTAACACCTTTTTTTTCCTGTGGATTTTGAGTAGATCCTGTGTGGTCATGTCCAACACCAAAGTCCTTGATGTATTGTACTTTTTTGTAAATTTTTTTTGTTGTTGTTCTTGTAATAAAATATTACAGTTATTTTTATATTCTTGAAACTTTTCTCTTGTTTGCTTCTTGCCTTGTTCTTCCTAGCTGTGGAGCAAAGGGATGAATGTTGATCTGAATGGGTGTCAAGAACATGCGGGTGAAATAGGTGTAAACGAGCCCTTTCAGTTGATTTTAGGAACTTATTAAAAATAGCTGTCGGCAATCCTCAATTACTCTTCACTCCCTGCATGTTCTGGTCTCTGGAAATCAGTTGCATTTCAAAGCATGTTCATGGAGGGGGAAAAAAAAAATGTAAAAATTCAGTATTTGCCTGTTGCTGGTAGTGAGGATCCCTTCTTGATGCTCGGTCCCATCCCCGGCTAGTAACGTTTTTAAGCAGATACCTTAAAACCAGGCTTCTAAACCAGGTCTGACTAAAACCTGAAGGCTGGCACGGGGCTGTGCTGCTGGGAGAGGGTGGATTTGTGCACAACTGGGGTTGGGTCTGGGCTTATTTTTGCAGCTCAGCTTCAAATCCCCGAGGCTTTCTGAGGGACGTGACGTGGCTTTCTTAGCAGCAGCAGGCTCCCAGCACCGGTAAGTCCAGCAAGGGGGGTGGTTCTAGCATCATTCCAGGGCAAATTGCAGCATTTTAGGGTTTGGTGAAAGACTTCTTTGGTGGTAGGTGATGAGCGGTGCTTTGGAGGCCCTTTAATGTATGGATGACGTGAGTTGGATTGGAGGTCGAAGCAAGGCATCTCTCCAGAGCAGGAACCGTGGGATGGAAGTAATGAAAATAATTGTGCAAAAATAATTGTGATTTGTGCGTCTTACTGCTAGATCCAGACCGCAGCTCGGCCAGACCCTCTGCTGCTTTGTCCCACCAGTGGGAATCTTCACCCAGCGAGGTCTCCATGCCTGTGGACTTGTCAGGAGCTTCCAGAAGATGACTAGGAGGGCAGCAAGAAGGTGGTTCCTCACGTTTCCTTCTGGAGAAGTTGAAGAACATCTCCAGGTGGGACCTAACCCCCCAGCACCCAGCTCGGGGGGTGCAGCCAGCACTAGAGGGCAGCAGCCCTCCGCACTGGGCAGGGACCGGGGCAGGGGTACACACAGCAGGACGGGGGGACAGCAGGACAGGGGGACGGCAGGACAGGGCAAGGTGGGAGCCCTGCTTCCTCCACACCAGGTTTCTGCAGGGATGGCAACTTTGGATGGCCCCAGCTAAGCAACCCATCACGGGGAAAGGCAGCGGGGGGGAGAGATTTGAGAGGAAGAAAAGGGGATTTATTTTTTTTTTTTTCCACCTGTTTCGTGAAGGCTGGAGGAAGAGCGTGGGTGAAACGAGGTGAGAGGGAGATGAAGAATCGAGCTGGACCCCAGGAAATCCCGTAGCGTGGAGGCTGGGAGCTGAACTCCTCCGAATCCCGTGGCCGGTGGGAGGTTGGCGTTAGTCCAGCCGGGTCTCGTCCCGGGGAGCCCCTGCCCGCGGGCCGGGCCTGTGAAAGGTTGTTTGGAGAAGAAACCTCCAGGCCCTGCCTGGGATGTGCAAAATTCCCCCTCGGCCGGGGATTTCCAAGGGTGCGTGGGGCAGCGAGCCAGCCCCGCCAGGGTGGGTGCCGATTTCTCCGATCCGGCACCGGCCGGGAGCAAAGCTCCGCTCCGGGCCCAAGGGATGTTGCTGGTGCTGGAGGGAGACATGGAGAATGGGACCCCCCCCCCCACCCCAAACCAGCCCATTTTCCAGCTCCTTCTTGCAGAAAGAGCTGGAGCCAGAGGTGGGACAGTGGGTCCCAGCCCCACTGGGGACAATCCTGGGGTGACACAGGGCTGAGCAATGAGGGATGCTCCCGTTTTCCCATGGGAGGACAGACACTCCCCCCCCCCAACCCTGTCCCGTGGCCGGGGCCCCCCAAGGGGGCCCCCCCCCCTGCAAACACACCCCTGCTTCCAAAACCTGCTTTTATTTACATTTCAAGTCAAATCACATGCAAACTGTTGTGTTTTTTTTCTTTCCTCGTTTTTCCTTAAGAATAGTGTGATTAGCAAAAAAGACGCATTATTAGAATTTTAAAATAGCAATTAAATATACAAAAATATAGCTTACAAAAAAAAAAAACAACCCCCAAAAAACAGCGAACGTTTTAAAAAATATTCTGCTGCAGAATTTGTAGTGTACAAACACGTCTATGAGGCTCCACGCTCCATAAACAGTCTCGGGAGTCCCGCGGTATTTACAGGAGATGGGGAACAACACCCGGAGCCTTCCCAGCCCTGCGCCCCATCCTGCACCCGGGGGAGGGGGGGGGCGCTGGGAAAGCCGCCGCCGGGAGATTCTGGGACCCCCCTGAATTCC
>NW_010973177.1:3020106-3051547 GCF_000737465.1 Haliaeetus leucocephalus | reverse complement strand
CGTGCTGCAGTTTTGAGGAGGGGGAGGCCTCCGGCTCTCACCGCTGATGGTTCGCGCCAGGATCGCGCCCATCGGAGGGACTAACGGCCCCGCTGAGGTAGCCCATCGCGCCGAGGAAGGGGACGGGGAGGGTGAGCAGGGTAACCGAAGCCCGGGAGCCCCCACGCAACTACCACCCTGCCATCCCCGGGGGGCGACGCCGGCTTCCCCACCCCGGTTAGCCCTTGCGGAGGAGCAGCGGGTGCCGAGGAGGCACCCAACCGCGGCATGAACCCCGGCGTCGCCGCGCTGAGACCCAATTTTCCAGGCAGAGATTGCGAAGGCAAAGGTAACCCTGTTAAAATAAGGGCAAAGAGGAGAACGGGGCAGGAACCAGCCATGATGCTCCAGGGTCCCCGTCCCCCCACCCTGCGTTTTGGGCATCGTTTTTGCCAGCGGCGGGGTGGGGGGCAGCAGGGCTGGGAAGCGTACCGGGGCGTTCGGGGAGGGGGGTAACGTCGCGGCGTTGCAGGAGGCTGTCGGGGCACCATCGGGTGGCTCGATGCTGCTCCGTCGTGTCCCACGCTGCTTCCCGGCGGACGTCGTGCAGGAAGAAGGGATGTGCTGGAAGAAGGATGTCGTGCGGGCGCCCGCGGAGGACCCAGAGTCCCCCTCGTCGCCCCGGGGAGAGGAATCGAGCCCGGGCTCGAGTGCGAGACCCTTCATCCCGGCACGGCTCCGCGGAGGCAGGTTTTTGGGGCACGGGGCTCTTCTGCTTCGGCCGGCGGGGACGTGCCCCCACCATAAAGTGCTCCGGGCTCCCCGCCCGGCCGCCCGCGTCCTCGCCTGTCCCTCCGTGCTGGTGCCGTAGTGCTTTGGTTGTCTCCGAGTCCCCCCGGGCCGGCGGCGGGGCAGTCCCTGGGTCGGCAGAGCTATACGATGTTCTCTGCGCCGGGGAGGGGGCTCTGGGGGGGGCCGGGGTCCTGCTTGCTGTGCAGCTGGGCCAGCTGCAGCACCGGCATGTTGCAGAGCGGACACACTTTTCGCACTTCCAGCCATTTGATGAGGCACCTGGGGGGGCGACACAGACAACGGGGAGGGGGTTATTACACAGGTGCTGCAAACCCACCACCCAGCTTGGTGCTCCGTGAACCCCATCAGGGTGGCAGCCACCCCTGTCCCCCCCACGGTGGGTGACGGGCCGTGGCCTGGGGGGGGGCCATGGGCCGGGTTGGATCTGTTGTCGCCCTCCCCGGAGCACTGATGCTGCCGAATTTTTAATTCGGCATTTAGGTGCCCGTACATGGTATTAGGACATTTTTGTGTGTGTGTATATACACATGGATATAATATATTTTTATATATATAACTGATATCTATTCGTAAAATAGATAAAAAATGTATACACATGCATAAAAAGACATAAAATACATATATACAACACAAAAAGGCATATATGAATGTATTCATTTTATAAATACATAACCTATCAACTGTATATACACATCATATATATACACAACATACAGATATAATGTGTATATATTGTATATATATAAATTTTATATGTATGTATCTTAGAAAAATGTAAACCACTATGAATTTTATATGCACTTTTTTCATAGAAGCATAGACTGAGTTGGAAGGCACCCATCAGGATGATCGAGGCCAACTCCTGACTCGCCACGGGGCAACCTACAAGTTAAACCCCAAATCCAAACGCTTTGACCAAATGCTTCTTGAACGCCAACTGCCTTGGGGGCCGTGACTGCTTCCCTGGGGAGCTTGTTGCTGTGGTTCTGAATATCTATTTTATAAATATATATAAATTTTGTATATGTAAATATATATACACACACAAATGTACATACACATTTTGGAACGTATAAAGTGAAGCGGTTTTGCCAGTTCACGACTGGACTTTTGCTGCTCCCAAGGCTCCAATTCATTCCATAAAGGGCTTTTGCTGCAATTCCCCTGTTCCCCTGGAATTGGGGTGGGAAGAAACCTTGGAAAGGGGAGCAGAGGCCCCAGGAGACCTGACACCAAGAGCCTCCTGGGGCCGCTGGGCAGGATTTGGGGCAGCCCAGCTTCCATGTCCCATTCCCTGCACTCACTTTCTGTGGAAGGCATGTTTACAGGGACAGATCCCCAGCTCGTCCTTGGGCTTGAACTCCTCCAAGCAAACGGCACAGATCTGAAAGACGCGAGAGGTGGAGAGAGAAGGCAGTCAGCAGCCGGGAAGCATTCTTTTTGCACATACAAACTACACGGGTATCTTCGAACCGGCCAAAATACTCTCCCCGAAAAAACCCTCCCCCTAAGCAATGTCCTCGGCCAGTTTCTATCTTTTTCCCAGTGCTCGCCTCGCCCCTACCTTTGCTCGGCGGGGAAAAAAAGGGCAATTTGGCTTCTGATGCCAGTGAGGGTACACTGCAGGGAGAGAGCAATACCTCCTAGTACCACAGGGAAAGCAAATGCCTCTTTTGCTATAAACCCTCTGTTTTGACCAAGAAACTGCTTTTTTTTTTTTTTTTTTTTTTTTCCCCTTTGCTGCCGAAGTCACGTTTGGGAGGTTTCTGCATTGCAGAGGGGTGAAATCCCCCCTAAAGCCTTCCCAGATTTCACTTCCCAGGCTTTGGGATTGCAGGCTGAGCCTTGGGTCTCCCTTTCCCGGTGGATGGGACCCTGGAGCCCTCCCAGGAGCAGCAGCCGCAAGGCTGGGATGTGTTTTGATTGTGCCAAGAGGCTTTAGGGTGCAGGTGGATGGATCCGTGCAGCTGCTTGGTCCCTGGGACTGAGCTGCATCCTCAGGGATAACTCTGGGAAGAGGAAAAGGCAAAGGGTGCAGCATCTCCGCCCCGGGGCTGGGAAGGTTGGTGGCTGTTTTCCCATTGGGCAAAAGACCCAGCCGAAATCTCCTTCCCCCATGCTGCTGGTTTTTCCTGACTCATTTTGGATATTCCTGGGGATTTTGTATATGTTTTTCCCAGCCCCGCTCCCCTGCCCCCCCCCGGGAGTCTCCAGCAGTCTGAAACAAGGGCCAGCCCCATTGCCAAAAGCCTTCAGGATGAAGCAGGCGGCTGGCAAGCGCGGCCGGAGGCTCCCGGCTTTCCCGGGGACACGGCGCCCATCGATACTTTCCAGCCACCCAAAGCTCGTCGGAGACTTTTTTACTGAGTGAGCAAATGCTGGCGTAGCTGCTCGGATCGGTCCCCAAGGAACGCAGACATCTTGAGCCCCGGGAAAGCCAGGGAGAGGAAAAAAGAGGAAAAACAAACCCAGAAACATAGGGCTGAAGAGCTTGGTGGGGACTTTCCCCTCTGCAAGGCTCCAGGCGAGCCCTGGCAGCCATCCCGTGATGTTGCAAAATCCCCCCTGTGCTCCGCTTTCCAGAACCGCTTACTGTAAATACCAAAATCCAAACACCCGAAAAGGGATGTTTTGGAAGGGGCTGGAGCAAAACCCTTCCAGCCTTTCCCAAATCCCAGGGAAGAGTTGGAGCTGCTCTATCCCCTTCCCCATGGACCCCTCATCTTCCCTGAAAGCGTTTGGGCTGGGAGAGCTGTGGCGAGCTGGGAACAGAGGTGATGGAGGAGGATGACGGAAGGTTAGTACTGCCGTTCCCAGCTCCGGCGTGCTCCCAAATCCCCCCCCTCAAGGAGCTTCTCACTGCGGGAAGTGCTTTTAAGTCTGCATGCATGCAAAAAACCCCACTGCAAGTCAATTTAATGTGAGCAGATCAGAAATAGGGGCCTCAAGCCTCAGCTGCAGGGAGCGTAGGGTGAGGATGAAATGTGGGACGGGCTCTCGTTGCTCTGCTCGGGGAATTAAAAATAAAATAGCAGCTTATAAACAAATGGAGCTGGTATTTAACAGACAAGCGGACTCGTGTCTCGGATGCGGGTGGGCATTTTTGTTGTCATTAGGGGAAATAAATCCAGCCCGTGTTTGAAGCAGGGTTTGAGCAGCTTGCTGCTCAACTTCAGCATGAAAAATGGTCTGTAAATAGGGACACTTAGCCCTAAAAGAGTCTGGAAACCTGCAGAGAACAACTAATGTGTTTTAAACCTGAAGGAGCAGGTAGGTAGCGGTGGATTAGGGTAACACCGTTACTCCGAGACATGTTTCAGTCTCCAGAGATCCTCTTAACTCATTAACACAGAGGGACCCAGCAAGGAGCCACTGCTGTGCCTACATCGTGGGGCTGGGGCCGGCGCTGCCACAATTCCCCCTGCAAGGTTTAAATGCAAAGTCCGCCAGGGCTTTGACTTACGGCTGCCGCGGGCTCTGCCCTCCTCCCAAAACTGAGAAGAAACCCCCGTGGTTTTGGGGCTGGAAAAAAGGGGTTTTAATTCTTAATACTTCCTAGTAGACATCCCTTTGCCTCCCTCTTCCAGCCAGCTCTCCTCTGCAAAGCTGCAAACCAGGAGCGCGAGGGGCAGAAGCCTAGGGAACGTGTTTATCTTCGATTTCAATTAAATCCCAGCAGAGTTTACTCTGCCCAAGTAACATGGCCGGCAGAGATGTGCTGGATATCATCATGCTCTGACGGTGGCGAGGCAGAGCGGGGCTGGAGGGGGCATAACTGTCAAGGGACACTGTTTATACACCGCTTAGCCTGCATCTGCCTCCCCTTTTATACACGGATTTTTATCGCAGTGATAATAATAATGCAATAAATAATAATAATAATAATGTAGTAAATAATAATAATGCAGTAAAAGCTAAAGGGGATCCAGAAGGAGGAGGGAGATGGTTTAATGCAGACCCCCTTTGCAGATGTGCTTTTACCGGCTGCATAAACAAGCAATTAGACTTGCTCAAAGAGAAAAGCAGCGTCAGGAGCTGCTGTTAACCTACTCTGGCCGTGTTCCCTGTAACGAGGTAGGAGGCTGCAGAGCAAACCCCGCTGCTGGCAGCAAGCGGGCGGTGATGCCAGCACACCTCTGCAGCCGGGTAAAATCACCGCAAACACCCTGTGCTGCCCCCAGGCACTCACAGACCAAGACGAAGTCTTTGAGGCTTTGGAGTGCCCCGTTTCTCCAAAAACAAGTAAAACAGTTGTGCTTTCCAGATTTCCAAAGCACGCTAGCTGTGTGTTTTGCTCCTGATGGAGTTAATTTTGAGTTTTTGCAGCCTCCTACCTGTGCCAGCCTTTGCCTGTCCTCCATCACCTCCCCAGTGCGAGGAAGAGGAGGGTGAGGGAGTCTTTGCTGCTACGCTACCGCCCCAGGGATGTACTCACCTCATGTAGGTTCAGCTCCTTCACCTTCTCCTTGAGTATAACCTGTAAGACAGAGCGCCGGGGTCAGGACACAGCTTCTGCCATGAGCATTTGGAGAAAAAGTCTTCGTAAAGAGAGATCCCATTTAGCGTCCCAGTAGAACTGGAAACCCCCAGTAAATCTGAAACAGCCAGCGAGCACATCGGGTCTTCACCCCTGTGCAGGAACAGGAGGAAGGCAGCGCTGGCACAGCTATAACCACTAACATGAGGACCAAATTCAGGAGGTCTCCTCCCAAATTTAAACCTCCTGGGCTCCCACACTCTGCAACAAGCTCCTGCACGGACATCTGCCACTTCGTTTTCACTTTATCCAGGCTGAACACCTGGAGAGGGCTATAAATCCAGGACAACCATGTGTTATCATATCAGCCCAACTCCACCCAGTTTCCTGCTTGAACGACAGATCGGAGGCAGAAAAATTACACGAGCCCTGGAGAAAACAGGACATTGAAGCAGCAACCTGACACCAACCTCTTGGCCGTGTTTATTTTAACAAGGGCGCTGGCGCGTGTGGGTGCATGCAGAAAGCAGCTGGGTTTGCCAAGGTGATGTGGAGGTGTTCCCTATGAGATCCCCATGGCTGCGAGTGGTCCAGAGCAGCTGGGTCCAACCTGGGGAGCAGATTCGGACCCCACAAAACATCGTTTGATTGCTGGGGAAGTGACAGCATTACTGCTCACCAGCGGGAAATAACGTGAGGGTTTGGAGAGGTTGCCCAGTTGAGGTGCTCCAGGGGTGGAGATGTCCCCACCGCTCAGGAACCTCATCTGAAAATGTGAAGACCTGGAGACTAACAGGTGAGAGATGCTCCTGGGGTGCCCAGCTGGTAGAAAAAAATTAAATCAGCAGGGACAGAGGTTTGCCCGGGTGTTACAACTTCTCTTCAAAGACCAAAAGCCTCCCAAGGAGAAGAACAACACAAGGAAACCTGCAGGAGTGACTACTCCAACGTGGATATGGCACTAAGCCGAAGGAGAGAAGAAGACAACTTACTGTGTATCATCTCACCTGTTTGTAGGCGTAAAGCTCTTTGTGTGCTTGATGTCTGAGCCTGCAATCAAAATAGGGAGAAACATGAAGACAAGTAAAAAAATCAGGATTACTGTAATATCCCAAACATTTCATTTCCCTGCTTTCCAGATTAAATATATATTTTTTTTATTTTTCATTTCAGAACCGAGAATGGCCATGTGAAACGACGCATTTAAGCAACAGCCAGCTTTCCCTGTAGCTGGGAGGGCAACATCTCCATCCAGAAGCATGCAACCTCCTCCCCTTTTCCTCTTTCAACCTCCTCGATTTTCCACACAGACATCACCTGCACCGTTAAGACCAGCAAAAGCTGTTGAGGTGCCATAAATACCCCCAGTTTCCAACCGCTTCTACTGCCAACCATTTCTAGACTGGACGCGGCACCATTTTCCAAGCGATGGGTATTCAGACCCGAGGAAAGCTCTGCTCCCACTCGAGCAAGGACAGGGAAGGAAACCTCCCTGCTCAGAGGTTTCCCACCGAAGCCCCCATCATTCTGCTTGGGCGATGTTAGTTTCCTCAAACGCAGCTTTATCTTCTATCACAAGATCAATCGTGCTGCTTCTGCCTCCCAAACATTCAGGAAGAAGCATTCAACAAGAGGTCATCCATCTGGTTGAGCAAGCAAAGGATGGCTATTTATCTGAAGACAACACCAGAGCAGAAAGCTTTGGAAAAGCAGTAATGGGACATCTTCCATCTCTTGCCTCCTATCATGGGGGGGACAACTTAATAACCAGAGATAACGAGCTGCCAAAAACTGCAGGAGAACGAACCTGTATCTTGGGATTTTTTGTTTTGGGGTTGATTTTTTTTTATCAGGAGAGCAGACGAGGGTGCGCTATGTTAAAGCACAGGGTGACAAGCCCACGCAATCCTGCCCTGGGGCCAGAGTCGATGCAGCAGTGGAGCAAAATCAGGATTATAAACTGCATAAGCTGCTTCCCCCCGCCTACCTTTTGAAGCATCATGCTTAGCATGGTTTTGGGGTTTTGGGTGGGTTTTTTTACCCAACAGCATCCATTCCTGGAGCAAATCAAGGGACAGAGATGGAGGGGATGAACCTATTCCAAAAACACCTGCTGCAGCGAGAAGTCCAGCTGGCGGCAGCAGGAATTTGAAGCCACAAGCAAAGGGCTGGTCCCATCCCCTCCCTCCCCAGCCTCCCCTCTCCAGGACGCATGGCCTTTGTCCCCATTCCTGAGGACTGAGCGAAACAGCAAACATACACACATCACATCCCTCCACAGTTTTCAGTTGAAACTATTATTAATAAAACATCTTCCCACAGCAGAACAAGCAGCAGCCCATTTCCCACAGCCCGGTGGAGTGCTCTGCAGGTATCAGCTGGCTGGAGGAGCTGATTATGCTCCTAAAATAGATACGTTTTAAAAAAACCCAACCAACTAATATTGCTTCTCATTACAAGATACGGCATTTAGCGAAGCACTCTGGAAACTCAAGAGGGAAGTCATCGAGGATAAAGAGTTGGCCAAGGACCTTTAATAAGATGTCAATGTGTGTCTGCAGGGCTTGGACAGCCATAGGAGTATTTTCCCCAGCCAGCCTTGAGTGTGATTTCAAATTGGAAACCCCTTGCCTGTAATTTCACTTCTCCAAAAGTATTCTGGGGGCTGTCTCAAACCCCAGCTGTTTCACCCTGAGCTCTCAGAGGCCTTCTGATCCTGCAAGGCTGCAGTGAGCGAGTTATAAAAATAGGATGTAAAAATAATATCTCTGTCCTTTTTGCTTGAAAACACCCTCCCAAAATGTCATGGGCCTTAAAAGTCAAGGAATGGGTAAAAATGCACCTTAATGCTTCCAGGAGAGTTGCAGTAAGTCAGCTCTTGAGCCCTGAATTTAGCAGGGAGCCATCCCACCTCCTCTAATGATGCTGCCTGGCAGAGAACCTGCCTGCAGAGCCACGGATAAAATTGCAGCAGGCAGGAAGGAGAAGGCTGGGGTTTCATCCCTCCGCCAACGACCCTGAGCAGAAACACAAGCAGAAGATGCACGAACAATAGAGAAAACAGGATGAAACCGGCCCAATCCACAGGGATCCCGGCGGCTGGGAAACTGGTTATGAAACACAGATGGGGCAAAGCAAGATGCGTGGCTGGAGACTGCATACAAGAGGAAAATCTCTCCCAGTACGGGAAAAAGCATGTCTTACAGAGCACCGAGTGGCTGCCGAGACATTGGCCCTGATAAGCCAAAGCCACCTGAGGGAAGGTGTCACGCAGAACAAGCCCAAGCATCTGCGGACACCGTGGAGGCATCTGGACCAGCGATGGGGAAGAAACAACCACCTGGCCACAGATCCGTGCAGCTCTGTGCCATCAGAGCACGGATGCTACAATGCCACGGGCTGGTGCTGAGCTAGACGGGGAGACTTTGCCAAAAAGAAAAAAAAACCAAACCAAAACTCCCTGAAGGTTATGGGGAACGGCACGAGCACATATGGTCCCGAAGCGTGCAAGCTGGGTCTGCTCCTCCACGCTTTCCTTTCAAAGCCAGGATCCTGGGCCAGATGGATCCCGGTCGGACCTAGCGCAGCTGTCGTAACGAGACCCCGGGTCCTGGCAAGCGTTACTCCCCATCGGACCCAGGGCTTCATCCATCTCGTGTCAAGAGCTGCGACTCTGGAGGAATTTCTGGCAGATGGCTGATTTAGATAAGGGACCACACAGCATCTTAAAAGCCAGCGCGTGGCCAGATACCGTGCACGTACACACACCGTCACCCATCCCTGAATTTAATAACTGCCTCTCGTGGATTTTGTGATCTCTTCCCAAGCTTTCCATGCCTCCCACAGGAAAGGGAGCACTCCATTTCTCTGCATGACTCCAAATCATCTATAGCAAGCCAACAACTATGGGAATAAAATGCAGAGGAAACAACTTTTTGCAGGTTTACCTCCAAGATCTGCTTATTTAACACTTTACAGCAGAAAGAGTATAAAGCTACCGGGCACTGGCTCTTTGCCCCATCACTGCATCGCTCTCCCCAGCCCAGTCCGGCTCCTTGGGCTCTCCAAACCCAACCACTGACTTTGATCCTGGCAAGTTCGGACGCAGAAGGAAAAAGCCCTTTAAAAATGGCTTTTTAAGGGCTATGTACCCTGCACCTTCTATAGACATTGAGCCGCTCCAGTTTGGGCAGAGACGAGCCCCGTGCAACCCACAGCAAAGCACAGGTAGAGAGGATGCTGCAGCTTTTACCCAGGACGAGCGTGCACACCTTTCAAATGCTTGGCAAGCACAGCATTTGGCTCAGCATCCTTCTGAATTGGGTTTTAGGGGACTGAAGGCAACATGAGGTTGTTACTGTTTATCAGTTCAGCAGAGATCAGACACAAACGGCTGCCTGCAAAATTTCTTTTTCTTCCCTTTTTTTTCCCCCTCATTTTTCCAAGCAGAGGCAGCAGCCGTGAGAGTGGGACCCTTGCTTTATACCGGAGTGGTTTGCAGTGGCAGAAGAGGTTGAGATTTGCCTGGACTGCACACAGACAGTGATGATGTTTGCTTAGCTTTTGGCTGAAATTCCTATTGGACTCCATTTTGAGCCAACCCGATTAAAAACATCACTCCTTCCTCCCCTTGAACTGGGCAGCGCACTCTGTATTGACACAGTTGCGAAGCGCAGCCCACATGCCCTCCTCCGCCAGCGCATCCTTTATTTAATGCCGTCAGCTCTGTGATTAGAGGTAAATACACCAGATATTGGCTCTTCCACACTTCGGATGCCTCCCCAGCCGGGGATGTGGAGAAGGGCTGCATGGGATGCTCTGATCCAGAGCAGGCGATGAGAACCAGGGCCCAGAGGATGGTGTTATGAGCTCCGCTTGTTATTTACCAATATTTGCAGATGTGAGAGTCACGAGAGAAGAGGGAGAGGGAGGGCTGCGTTGCCTCTGCACCTAAGCAGGGCCTGGGAAAAGCCACGAGCCGCTGTTACCTGCGAATAACCCTCACGGGTGCAAAGCGGAGCCCTGGAGCTCCCGAGAGGATCGTACTTGCCCACACCCCTCTGCCCTGGGTCGGTTTCTCTGTGACGACATGGTTTGATCCATGGTGCATCTGCTTGTTAAATTAACACCTCTCTTTTATACAGCCTCCAGATGTAATTCTGTATTAAAGCCACGCATCTCATTGCAGAAGGGGTCAGGAATGCATGGGGTAATCCAGGAGGCTTTAGCAGCTGGTTCAGGACAGGGAAAAATTCAACTTAAATTCAATATCTTACTTTGTATACCAAATCCTCCTGCTGCAAGGCTATGGGTATTTGCTTGCTACGCAGCCAGGCACCAGCAATGCTTTGGCGTTAAATGGCAAAGCCTTCCTGGAGCAATCATTTGGGATGCTCTGCACTTGCAGGCACATGGTCCTCATCCCGCTGTCCATCTACAAGGCTTTCCAAATCACACCAAAGCTCAAGCTTTTCTGCCCCACACAAGCTGAGATTACACAGCAAATTCAAAGGAGGTGGATGCTCCTGGGGCACATCGGCACACCTAAAACCCATGGCATGGCGAAACCCTCCAAAATGGGGGCTGGAGGATTCCTGTTTGGCTCTGTTTTGCCAATAATAGAGCCAGCAGTGGTGGTCTGAGGAGCAATTTGTAGAGTCTCTGTAGAGTTTAGAGCTATGAAGGGATCATTAGATGATCTAATCCAACCTCCCATCTATCGTGGTTTGTTAAATAGCACTTTGTTACTCCTTGGAATGGGAGCCAAAACGTCTCATCCAGAAAGGTCCTCTGTCTTGATTTAAAGACAGGAAGAGATGAAGGATTTGCCACTTCCCTTGCTGGCTAGTTTCACCCGTTACTCACCCTCTCTCTTACAACACGCCTCCAACTTCTAAATTTAAAGATTTTCTGGCTTGATCTTCCAGACATTACTACTTGTTATTTCTTCTTTGGGGCAGAACACACCCAGCAAGACCCAGTGCCCAGGAAAATACTCTGAAAGTCCAAACACTTCTTCATTTTGCAAGTGAGCCATATAGATTCAAGCTCAATCTGGGCAAAACATGTCCTTGAGCCTTCTGAACACCATTTGTTTATTTTTTTTGCATCCCCTCCCATTGGCATCCCAGTTAAAACACAAACACTGGACGCAGATGCAATATCCCAGCACAGACCTTGTTAACATCAAGCACCGAGATACAAATTGCCAGGTCAGGGATGACCCCTCGATGTATTTCTGCTTTGTCTGCCGGGGTGAACAGATACATTGCACCTTCAAACACCCTTTTCTTGTGCATAATTGCAGGCAAAAATGAAGATATGATGCCCAGACAGCCCAAATCACACCTGGGTAAGCCTGGATTTGGGCTCATCTGCAAGTTTTATGAGGTTTTGCTTTGTACAGAGCTGAAAATAGGCAGAAGTTATCAAATATTTAGAAGGTGACATTGAAATCTTGCTTCCCTGATCTACAAAAACAGGACAAAACATTTTCAACACCCTCTGGATAGAAAACCTGGTGGGACTGGCTGCTGTGATCCAGCCAGATGCAGCCTCCATGGTGCAAGAAGAGACCAGGTGCCTGTCTTACAGGCACGGATGGAGGGAATGCAATGGATGTACGGCTAGCAGGGAGCTGGGGCCATCTGAAAAGCCAGAGGGCAAGGAAAGGGGATGGAAAAGCTCTTCGGCAACTTGGTGGGAGAACTCTGGGTGCGCAGGATTTCGGCAGCTGATGCCAGCACAGAGATGCCCTGTGCTCCTGGGTACTGGGAGAGGCACAGTGAGCCCCACATCCCGGGTTATCAGCACAACTTGTCCCCATCGCCACCTCAATTCCCAGGCACCACGTTTTTCCCCACTTGCCTCTTGCTTTCCTTCTGGCAGGAAGAATTTCTCCTCTTAATTAGTGGCCCAACTCACTCCCCAATGGCCCATAAAATAATTAAAACAAGCCCCAAACTGGAACAACCTTTAACCCTCCTGCCCCGCTCCCCATCGTTCAGATTAACAAATCAACTCTGCATCATTAATCTCTAAACTGTGCTGTTGAATGAGCAATTTGTGTACAATAACGAACAGAGCAGGTATTAAACATTTCTTAAGCACACAGTACACAAGTTACTCATTAAAGAGGAAAACGTGTTGAAACATTAAGCAGAAAGCAGCAACCATAAAACATCCCTTTCCAGTCTTTCTGAGAAGCCAACCATATTTTCATGCCTGTTTGAGCATACATATATCTCCTGTTTTAAAGCGGATAATGCAATTGCCTTGCAGGACCGGTAACTCCAAGACGTGTTGGACAGACGGCGTGCAGTGCTCACTGTGTACGCACTAGGTCTATTAGGGATGAATGCTGGGTCTGACACTACATGGCTGAGCAAATTCTTTGATGATGAGGGCAAGTTAAACCACTTCAGGGGTCACATCAGGCTGGCACGAGACGCACCGTGGAAAGACAAGGTGATGCCATCCTCTTTTTGGGATGGAGGGATCAGCAACAGCCTTGGTCTGAACCATGGCGGCTCTTGAAAGCAGCTGGCAAACTTGCCCTTACCTGATCAAGTAGCAACAGAAGAGCAAACTGAGGATGAAGACGAAGATGGCCGTGCCAAAAACCACGATGTATATGTTGAGAGGCAGGTTCTGGAACCCGATGTTCGGCATCCTGAAACTGTAATGCTGGAAGTCCGAGCTCATGGGTAGGCTGCGGAGACAGGGAGAAAACACAGATGTGAGGCTCCTTTGGCAGCACGGGATGCCCTTCGGAGACCAATGCTCCCTCCAAAGGTAGGTGGCAGGGGAAGGAGAGGGCAATGAGCAGTGCTGCCTCCTCGCTCCTCACCCTCCCTGGGTGAAGGCATCCTTGCCCAAAACCGAGTCCCTGGCTCAGTAACCCTGAAAACAAAACGGGGCTGGATCAGCCGGATTTTTCTTCTCCTGCTGTGAGCTTCTCCTCCAGCTATTTTCCCCTCTTCCTTACACACGTCATCCTTTAAGTTAAATGCTGCATCAGATGGATGGCGGGGATTTGCATCCAAGCAGCCCCAGCTGCAGTCAATGTCCCCCAAGCCCCTCATTAATTAGGCCAAAATATTGAAAGCAGCCAGAAAGCCTTATAGCAAGGCAGGTTTTCCTTCCCTTCCCCTCCTGCGGTTTCCAACACCAATTCCTCATTCTGCAGAAATCCCCCCTCCAAAACCATCGAGCATGCACATGAACCAGCACAGGTTCAACACGCTCCCAGAGCATCCCTGGCAGAAAGGAGAGGACAAGGATGTGCTACACGGCAGCACTGCCAAGAAATTATAGGGGCCATAAAACGGACTTGGTTTGTTTTTTCCACATGAGATCCAGGTTTGGTGGTTTAAGGGCATTTTTGCAGGTTTCAGCTTTATTCCTCAGTACAACCCCCGGCTGCTTTCCCCCAGCAAAATCCCCAAGCACCCGTGAGCGGCAGCAAAGAGGAAGATGCAGCGATTTTGCCTGTTGATGTACCACATCTCAGACGCGTGACCAAAACCTCCCTCCCCTCAGAGAGACCCAGTTAAACCACGAGCAGCTGCTTGGGATAACAACTTCAGAGTATCATCTCTCCCATGATTTTAGTTTTATGATTCACCGCATGGGACACTAATATTTTACAATAACCCTAACAGGGTTTTTCAGGAGTCAGGCAGAAAACCAGCCCCATGTCTCTGTATCGCCGTAAAAACTCCCTTGCTGCCAAACACCATGTTAATACTCAAAACCTTTAACTGGAAAGCACATACTTATTATTTCTTCTTACTCCTTTCTATTGCAATCATTCTCTGAGCCACTCACCCTTGAATGACCACAACTGTCTCTAGCCAGGCATAAAGTTCACCCACCCCCAGCTTAGAAAAGGAAGTTAAAAAATATGCCTTATTTTCCTTTCTGCCCACAGGAGAGGGCTGGACGTGCAATTAAGTTTCACAACAAGCAGGGAAAGTACCTGAAGTCTGAATCCTGTTTCCTAAATAAAATTACTAGGGGATAACAAAACCCTCCCCCAGAGCGGGGAGTTTTTAACGGCGCATTAATTGCACAGCTCCCAGTTTTGCATGGGGTGGAAAGACGGCGGGGAGAACACGGGACCTGAACCCAAACGTGCCGGGGAGCTGTGCTCCAAAAATCAAAGTATCCTCTGAATGTCCCACTCCTCCAAGCAGCATCCTTGCTTCTGCATCTCCTTTCCCCCTAGAGACCCCTTTTTTGCCGAACATCCTGGGCTTTCCTCTATCCTCCCATCATATATTAATTGCTCATATATATGTTGCACGCTCCCCAGCAAAAGGGAGCGGACTCACCTTTCATCCCAGCTGCTTTGCTGGCACTAGCCCCTTGCCCGCACCCTCTTTGCACCCCTCGCTGAAGACAACATCTCTGCTGGTGCCGAACGCCTGCCCGAGAGCCTCCTCGCTCCGGCTGCTTTCGGCTTCCTTGGCTCGCTGGAAATTTCGAGGCGATTTCTGGTAAAGCCTGGATTTGATTAAAGCCTCCAGAGACCAACACGCATGTTCAGAAACTCTCCCGGCCAACGTGGAAATGCTACAAGAGCTCAGGGAGCCAGCACACCCCCCTGTGAGCACTGGTGGGGATGGGATTTTATAGCACAGCAACCACCCAGCAGCTCACACTCCTCCACCAACGCTTGCTCCACTCAGCCGAGCTGTTTTACTTTGCAAATAAATTAAAAAAAGCCCAAACCAGCCCCCAAACCTTTGTTCCCGGCTCCAGCAGAGTTAATGCGCAGCTCAGCATTGCTGCGTAGAGTTGGGTTTGGTTTTCATTTCTGCACCGTTTGCTGGGTCAAAGGGATTTTAGACGGTTCAGGGGCTCTCCCTTTGGTCACGCTCATATGACAGAGGATGTTTCAGCTGGAGGATGAAGCTCCGGCTGTCCCCACTCGCCCTCAGGCTTGTGCTGATAGTCACTGGCGTTGGCCAAGGTGTTGGCCAAGGTTGGCTGGCTCCAACTCCTCAACCGCACAAGAGCAAAATCAAACGTCCTCCACCTGGGAAAGCTTTGGGTGATTTTTTGCGAGGAAGGAGAGACCACTCTGGGAGAAGAGGCAACAAAACGAACCAGCACCACACTATTATTTTTCTTTCCTTTACAACTCCTTTAACTTTTGACGCTCTTCTTTCCAGAGCTGGGGGCTTTGGTTCAGCTCTCCCACCAGGAGATGCCACAGCAGACAAAGTACAAAAAAAAAAAAAAAGAGACAGCGGGTAAGGAAGATCCAGGCTGCATTTAGGGCAGCAAATCTCATCAAGCCAGAAAAACTCCTTAGGGTCATGTCCAGCTGAGCCATGCAGCTCTTCGACCGGTCCCCCGCAACAGCTACAAACCATCACAGCCCCCGGCAAAGAAATGGTTGATAGAAATAGAACTCCATCCCACCCACAGCATCCTACTCTCTTCTTCCAACAGTACCACCTCCCTAATATTTTGCCCCAAAAGGACGTCACCAATGCAGCTGCGACCTACCTGCTAGCCATACCGTGGGAGTTCAGCCTCCTGCAGACAACCCTTCAGTACCCTGTGGTGCAAGTCCAGTGAGTCCCACACCAGATTCATCCAACCCCCGTGTGAAATAACTTTCTCCACATTGGAGCTACCCTCGTCCTCACTCCCTCCTGCTGCAACAGCTGAGAAACATTATGGCAAAAACCATGGAGGTTAGAGGGAAAAAATAAGTTAGCCTGCACAGGATCCAGGAAACTGTTAACTTTAAATGACTCCACTGAAATCTGATGATTTTAAACAGCCAAGCTTTGGGGTTGGGTTTTTTTTAGGGGAGTGGGGGGGGAGGAACTGTATTTTAATCTGCTTCAGATTTGTGAGAGCGCAGCCAAAAGAAATAAAAAAGAAGTCATAAAGAAGGATGAAAAGTTTCTGGTGCAGAACAAAAGCCTCCCTGTTGCTCTCTCCATGGCTAAGGCATTTCAGAGCAGGCAGATGCCCCTTCTGGAGCACCCGCCACCCCCAGCAGGTCCCCGCACCTCCCCGGGATGGGGGGCACAAATTGCCCAGAGAAAAGGGGGTTGGTACCGCAGAAACCTTACAGAGGGGAGGCTTTCCCCAGTTCTGGATGAGAACCCCTCTGTGGCGTGAGGTTGTGGCGGGGGGGAAGATGCCGACTTGCTCTTCGTCTAAAAAGTGAACCTGCTGTGATGGCAGAGATGAAGCCATGAGGAATTTGGGCAGGCACCTGCCCGATGCCCCATTTCCCTGAGGTCTCCGACTGTGCCTGGGTCCATCGGGTCTGCACGACCTTGCAGAGAGAGAAATCACAGGAAGAAGACTGTGAAACATCGAGGGCCGGGAAGGGTGCCTGCCAGCCAGCAGCACTCAAAACAGAAGAAATAAGTCTGCTGAAGAAAGATAAACCTGGGGAAAGAGTGGGAAGAAAAAGCCCTGAACCAGGAAAGTTGTATGGGAGTCCCAAGGGCTGACTGGAGGAAAATCTTTCAAGTGCGCATAAAAAAAAAGTAAATATATATATACACATGCATATTTCTTTGCAATGTATCTATATATAGCAATGTATTGTATATATAATGTATTGCAAACAATATATGGGGGGAGAGAGAGAGAGAGATTGCAAACACCTTTGACTAAAGCAAAGGAGAGAAAATCTGATTTTCCTAGGCTGCAGCATGGAGAGAACTGGAGAGTATTTATTTAACGATACAACAGCTTGCAAAAATAAAAAGGAACGGCAGTGTCCTCGCAATGGGGCCATATGCAGGGATGCAGAGAGAGCTGGAGATGGCAACGCTGCAAAGCAGAATGACCTGACTCCTTGCCTCCTCCTTTGTTACACCCTCCAATGAATCAGCAACACAGGGCCAAGCACATCCCCGTTTCTTTGACGACTACAAAAAAGAGCTTTAATTAAAAGCCAAGTTACGGTTAATGGCATATCAAGAAGTCAGGAAGTGAAGTATTACAGGTCAGCATTAACTCGCCAGCTTCCCAGCGCTTTGATTACAAGTTGGGCTGTTAAAGGCAAACCTAAATAAGCCACCTAGCCAAATTAATCCCTATTATAATCATAGCAAGCACTTAATGCGCTTAGTAAGAGGTCCAACCTCTTACCTAAAGCTTTCATCGGGAGATCTCAAAGGAATTAATAGAGGAGGCAATTATCTTCTTACAGGCAGAGAAACTGAGGCAGGGAGGAGGGGAACAAGACAGGAGAGCCGTGGTCCCCGAGGCCGGGGGGTGACACCAGGGATGCCACTGGTCCACTGCAGGTGATGCCATGAGCCCCAAATTTTTTTCTTTCCTGCTGCTTTGCCACATGTATTTAAACTATGCGCTCCTTCTCTGGGTTTTACTTATTAAAATGAGCTGCTTGCACTTTTAAAAAAATGTTATTATTATTTATTTAGAACACCAGTGCATAAAAGGGCCACGTGAGTGCTGTGCATCATACCTAAATATAGCCCAGGCGCTGGGCGGAGGGGTGGTTTCTGCCTCTGCTGTTGTAAATAAAAAGCCATTTTCAGAGGGATTTACCTTATGGTTTGAGACGAACGACTTCCTCCGCAGGGATTCAAAGCAAACCCAGGCTGGTCTGAACCTCCTGAACCATTAGCTGGGGAAACTGGATGGAGCCGGTGGTCTGAGCCCCCACAGCATCCCACTGGCCAAGTTGGCGGAGCCAACCCATCTCCAGGAAACATTGAGCTTTAAAAACTCAACAAAGCCAGATACACGCAGGTTCCTGTCGCTCAATCGAAACCATGAATCTCAGGGAAAAGAAAATGCTAAGCCATGGAGAAACTCTAAGTCGAAATATTTTATCGATGGGAAAGATTTCAAGCAGGCGCGAACGGCGTCTCGAGTTTCAAAGGCGTTACGCAAGTCCACAACGTGTTTTATACAGGTTTAACCAAAACGGTTATTAACTCAGTTGAAAGTTAAACTGTGAGCAGCTGACAAGACCTTTCTGAAATACCCCAAGTTGTACGGCAAAGCAGGGTATTCTTCCATGCAATAAATCCACAACATAAAGGTTATTTAATCGGTATGCCTAATAGGATAATATTTAAAAAAAAGAAAAATTTCCCAGGTGTTTAAAAAGCAGCAGCGAGAGAAGCTTGCTTTTAACTCACGGGCTAACTCACCCCCCATCGTGAACCCCAAAAGAAAAGCGAAGCCCTGACCTCAAGCAGCTGGAAGGAATTTCCTCCAGCTCCACCTCTGGAGCTGGTCCAGCACAAGGACCCAGAGCGCAGCGGTGGGAAAATCGCAAGCAGCTGCAAAGCCAGCCCCCAAAACCAGCATCGATGTCGCTTGAGAGATGCCATGCAGCCGCATTGCCTTTGCCTGGGATGGAATAGGGGGAAATCTCAATGTTGCTCCTGCCAGGAGCGATGTCCTTTGTCATCCAAAAATGGGACAACAGCATTGAGAATGGGGCGGGGGGTAAATCTTGGCGTGCTGTGATTTTAGTAGAGCTACGATGTTACTACGGGGATGGTGTCAGCCTCAGCCTGGCCACATCCAGTGCCAGCTCCGAGCATCCAACCAGACCCACCTCCTTCACCGCCAAAAAAACCGGCAGCGAGCAGAGGAGGAGCATGAGCAATGGAGCACGGCTCCGCAGCGTTACTGATTAGCGGGATTAACGACTGCACGGCAGAGTGGGCCAGGAACGGAGAGCATCCCGACAGGTCCCTCCCTTGTGGTCCCTTATGCCACAGGTCAGAGTCATACTGAGATCCAGCAAAGCTTATCTGGGGTGATGCTGTGCCACAGCTGGGGAACAGAGGAAACTTTTGGGTGCCAAATGGAACAAAACCTGTTTATTTTACCCATTTCAGCTGCATGCAGGTTTGGGGGGTGGAGGTGGATTTTTGTTGTGTGCCTGGACAACCAAGAAACCAAACTGACCTCCAACCAAGAACCGCTTCAAACCTTTGATCCCTTCTCCCTGAGAGCGAATACGATGCTTTTTTTGAACTGGAATCAGGAAATTTCCTGGCCTCATTCCCTGGCTGGCCGACACTGAGCACAAAACCTTAACCCTCTCCACTGCCTTTGGGCAGGGGGACACAGGCAGAGCGATGTGACAACGTGACGAAGCAATCGGTCACTGGAAAAAAATAGAAAAGTCTTTATAACAAAAGAAATACCTGGCAGCACAACTGGTACCACTGCAATTTGCAGCAAGTGCTTTTGATTCTGGACAGTTTAACAGACAAATGATCCCATGACCTTAATACCGAAGAGCACCTTTAAATGTGAAAATGTTTTTGCTACTGTTGGCAGAGAAACATGCAGAAAATAGGTCAGCTGCAGCTCCCATCGCCCAGTTTAAAGTCAAGTGCTTTTGCCCAGCGTTGTTGGGAAGGCAAACTCAGCTCAGGGCTGATTTTGCAAGTTCCAGGAAAAAAGGCAAAAATAAACAGAGGAAAAAAAAAAAAAAATAATCAATAGTGCTTTTTAATCCGGTCTGCAGGAGGGGGGGAAGCAGAATTTGCAGGAGAGCCCTGCTCGGGCTCCCATTGGATTGCAGAAATGAGAAATGGAAATCACTTATCAGAAGGGTCTGAAGCAGAGTGTCACTTTGAAACGTGCACACAAGCTGTCCACGTACAGTTCAGTTTGCTTCTCAGCAATGAAATAACACTTGAGGAATTTTTTCCCTTTGGCCCTGGGGATTTTTTCTATTTTTTTTTTCCCCTTTCCTAGCACGTGGCTCCATCCCAGATCCAACGTCACGACCCGCTGAGCTCACTCTTCCTCCCGAAAGCGCGGTGGGAAAGGATGTGCTGCTGCCTCCTCCTCCTACCCCCAGCCCTGTTCATACTCACAGTGGTGAAAGCAGAAGGCAGCAGCCCCCCAGTACCCTGTATGGGGTCACGGTGATGGGACCACATCACCCCATCGCTCCCTCCATCCCTGCCTGCAACCACAGCACTCAATGGAGCAGCATCGCCCCACACAATGTAGCTCAGGTGCTAAAAAATTTAACAACACACATGTTATTAAAAACTAGAGTATTTTACACCAAGCAAAGCACCGAAAGCCAGGGCTGAAGTCAGGCACAACCATAGGGTGGGCAGCTTCATGCCGCACATTGCAGCCCCCCTGCGCCAATTGCTTAATTTGGTGGAAATAATCTTCCACTTCCGTTTGCGGTTGCTTTTCCTCATTTGCAGAGTTTTCCCCAATTAATGGGTTACTTGGGGAAAGTGGATCGGAAACCCTGTGAGAAAGGCTCAGCCTATGCCACTGAAGGGTCAGACCAGAGAATTTGGTGTTAAATGCTTGGGGGAATTTGCAAATTCCTGGGTGATGACACTGAGAGACAGGGGGTCTCCCAAAGTATCACACCTGGACGAACATCTTGCTTTGATCCAAGTCATCTTCAGGCTGAACAAAAGCAAATTGCTTTCTGCAGAGCAGAAGAGCAACCAGCCTTCTCCACTCTTTTATATTGAGAAGCAGATGGACTAAATGATCTTCTGAAACCCTTTTTCCCCTGCTTCCCAAGCTCCTTTAAGGGAGGGGGGCGGCGGGGAGTGGGGGGGGAGGAAAAAAAAAAAAAAAAAAATCAGTGCAACATCCAGGGATCAATAATCCCTACAAAATCCTCCTGGAGGTAAGCACCCTGTGCCGGCAATGGGAATCACAGCTGCTACCAGCCATCCTATAAAGGCAGTAAGAGGAGCCAAGTGCAATTTGGGATGCAGGGAAGCATAATGCTCTCGTTTACACTAAATAAGGTTGCTAGGTTATGGATTTTTTGGGGGGGAGGCATAATCTGAAAGAGGATCCAGATGGCTGTAAAGCCTCATGGTGGAAAAGCAGCATGAGGCCAGAGAGGGAAGAATTCCTCTTTATGCTGCTGCCGTCTGCTCACAGATCCTGGATTTCAGTCCTCAGGAATGCTCTCCACGGACCCTTTTAATTGCACCATTTATATTTGCGGTAAAAATTAAGGAGAAGAGGTAGCTGGATGCAGAAGAACAAAAAAGCTGGTGTCTGGATACCGGAAAAAAGTTAGTAAAAGAAATCCTACTGAGGAGTTGTCCCCCTAAGCCCAGGCCAATTCTGCAAGGTTTGTATTTTAAGATGCTGACAGCATTAAAAAGCCCTCAGGAAAACCCAAACAAACCCAAACGTCAGCCTGCTGGGAATTTACACTAAAGCCACGTCACTGCCGTTTGCTACCTTTCCTAATACTTACAGAAAAATGAGCTGTGCAGTTGGCCCACCCTTCCTCTGGTTTTAACAAAAGTACTGGGTTTGGGGGGAGTATTTTCTTTTATCATTCCTTCTGCCCTGCTAACAGAGACCAGGGGGATTTTGCAATGCTTTAGACTCCAGCAAAAAAACCCTCCCCTGAGCCACACAGATATGGGACACAAACTGCTTCGCTCCCACAGGACCGGCACAAGCAAAGGTGGCTGCAAGGATCGCAAAACCCTCAAAATTTAGCTGGAAATGGAAAATTGAACTTTTCCACTCCCAGACTTGCATGGCCAAGTGAGGTGCTTGATGGAGATCAATATGCATAAACCCAACATACACATCTCCTCCTCTGTGGTGCAGAGTTTCAGCCCCAACGGTAATGCCATGGAAGACGATCTTTCTTCCCTGTTCTCCCCGGCATCATGGCCTGACCTTAGTGGGATGGAGAAAGTCAAGGGACCTTAAAATTCAGGGTTACCTGCAGTACAGGGTTCTGTGACCAGGAGGTGATGGATAGCCACACATGAATTTTCAGCATTACCTACCCACACCCCTGCTTTGCTGAAGGACATTGCTTCTTACATAGGTTTCTCGTAAATTGAGCCCTAACTAAGCAAAACCCCAAGTTATGGGTGTGCTGCTGATGCAGGACCGGTTTAAAAAACACAAACAACTTTTGAGAGGGTTACTTAAAGTTTGCATTTTTCTTGCAGCCAACCAAACAAAACCTCCTAAATATTTTCCAACTGCTTCAAGGCTACCAGGGCCTCCCTGGGCAGCGAAGCTAAAAAACACCAACACGACTTTCAGGCATGTAATAGTTTGCTGTCGGATCTATACAAATTCCCGGGTGCTGAACTGCCTACTAGAAGGCAAAATATATGAGTGGCACTAATGAGTCGGCTTAGCAACGAGCAGGCAGGCTGCCTTGAGTGTCTTTTTAAAGGTCAAGAGAGCACATGATGCCTGGGAGCCTTCACATTTGGTTTTTACTACAAGATAAAGATACTTCCAGCAAGTCCTGCTATTAAATTGCAGCTGCACAATCTTTTAAAACCAGTCTTTAAAACCAAGACTTTCCCCCCCTCCTCAAATATCATTATCCCTCTTTCAACCCATTCCTACCCTTCCCTGTCTTCACCAAAATGGTGGCATTTGAGGGGAAAACCCGCGTCAAGATGAAACGCAAGGAAAGGTCCCACCACCGTGGGGATTTTCGGGTAGCACCGCCAAGAAGCTCCATTGAAATTCAGCGGGAGAAGCTGGTTTTCCTCTGCTCCGCAGGGGCTGCCATGTTAAATCACATTTGGATTCACAGTACAAGGCTGCTAAAATACCACCGCGGCGGCTATTGGCACATTTCAATGAAAACGCCGTGGCCTCATTAGTATAGTGGAAATTATGAGCTTGTCTTTGTATATATTTAAAAGCTTGCCTCTGAAAGTATATTGGGTCAGGGCCAGAAATTCCTGGCTTGGAGATCCTACCACTCGGCAGTTCAGGATTGCCTTGCTCAGGCAGGTCAAGCAACCGTGCAGCCATCGACCCGGGAGAAAAGGCATTTAAAAAATACCCTGCAGGGAAACGCACAGGGCAATATTGCAAGGGGAGGCAACAGGGTTTGAACTAAACCCTCCTCCACGTTAGCTCCACGCATGGTTTTCCGTGTGAGCCTATTAGCGATCATGTCCTAATACAAGCACAGGTTATAATTAAGAGGATGCAGAAGTGCAGGGTGCGTGGAGTTTCATCCCACTCCCATCGCTCCTGATAGCCAGGGTGAGAGCATCCTGTCGACCCAAAAGCACCGTTCCCCTCTACAGATGGACCATGAAAGCCCAAATCCTTTGCAATAAGGGGCAACCTCGTGAAGTAACATCATTTTCAGGATCTGCTCATCTCAATATGTGATTTTGCAAGTCTCTATCGAGGAAAGCTTTCGGGTCAGCTCCCTACTTACCCGCACGGGCGCCGCAATGCAGCCAAGCCACGCAAACCCAACGTATCTGCTGAACGGCTACCGTGGTTTGGTGCCAGGGACGCTGGAAAAAAGAAAAAAAACAAACCCTAATATTGCACAAAAAGCCAGAGCGAGCAAGGGAGAGCATGAAGTTATTGTTTTTAAACGCTTTGATTGGCAAAGACTGCTATAAATTGGTTCAGCTTTTAATATCAGCACAGAGATCCCCTTTTAAAACGCAGCGATGACGTTACGCGGCATAGAGAGAAAAGGGGGGGAAAAAAAGGCCTCAGCTAATCCTCGCAATTTTATAAGCATCTCAGACACTAATCCGTTGATCTCATTGAAAAGGATTAGAATTACTCCCTCGCCAGTAAATTTAAGAAGTTTTCTATCAGATGTAAACAAAAGCGGAGAGCAGCCCGCAGAGACGGCTGCCACACAGCAAGTCCTTGCCGAGAAATCCTTACTGGGGCTGGTTTTGGGGCAGAAAAGGGGAATTTCCATCCCAGTGCCACAGAGGGTTGTCTGGAGCGATGACGGTATTTGAGGTGAGCCCAGTCAGCCTGCCTGGAAGGATCCCATCCCAGGCAAGCATCCCATGGGGGTGTCACGACCCATTTTTGGGGTCCCACTCTCACAGGAATGATGC
The DNA here is from genome assembly GCF_000737465.1 of Haliaeetus leucocephalus. NCBI lineage: Eukaryota > Metazoa > Chordata > Aves > Accipitriformes > Accipitridae > Haliaeetus > Haliaeetus leucocephalus. Next base: position 3,027,424 of record NW_010973177.1, on the reverse strand, counting down.
TCCAGCTAAAAAAACCCCCCCCAAAAAAACCAAAATCCAAAAACCCACCCCCAATCCCCTGACTTGTTCTGCACTGGCTAAGGAAAACATTATTTTAATAGTAAGAAAAAAAGCAGGCAAACTTCTAGGCAGCAAATTGGATAATTCACACAAAACCCGAGTTTTAGCCCAGCTTCGCAGCAACCTTTGTCCGCACAGCTTTCCGGCAAGGACTCGTGATATTAAGGTGGAAAAATATAACACAGCATCCACGTGTAAACAGTCTGGCACCTGCTGCTACACTTGCAATGACTAATTCATAATATTAAAGAATAAATCATTTGATTTAGAAGATGAAGCAGGCAATGTACAACCTGGTTTTTGATGCCAACCACAGTTCGCTCCTAAGTTTGATGTTCTGGCTCTTAAGAGAAACGTTAACGGCTGAAATAAATCAAAACCTAAAGGAGGCTTCAGGCAAAAAGAATTCATGTGATCCTTCAGTGAGGAAAAGCCACTTTTGTTAGAAAACACGACAAGCAAAATTTTGTTAGTGCTTACTTCTTTCCTCTTTTAAATTCCATCCAAAAAAAGAAATCTAAAGAGATTTTCAGTTTAAACCAGGACTCAATCTCATCAGGGCTTGTCTTAAAAACACTCCTTTTGGAGGTGCTTGATGGGATGGCAGCAGAATCCCCCTTCTCCAGCCCTTTTTAATGGGGTACCATATTTTTTTTTCTCCTTAGGCACAGAATAATATTCTCTTGGCATTGGGAAAACACTCGCCATCCCCGCGCAGCCCAGCTCCTAACTCCTTGCAACACTTCCACTCCCAGCTTTAGCATCCAAGGCTCCTCCCGACTGGAATAAACCACCCAACGCCAGGGCTCGTCTCCAGCCCCATCCATCTCACCCAGCTGCAACACATCCCACCCATTCACTGTCACCACCCTGACCCGTTTCTGCTGCTGTATTGGGGGCAGATGCATGGGGAAGATGTTGCAGGGGATGCGAGGGGGGAGACGCTGCAGCAGATGCAAGAGGGGAGATGCAAGGGGAAAGCCTTGAGTCGTGAGCACATGACAACTCAGCATCCCCCAGGCAAAGCCGCAGCCAAGGAAATGATCCATTTTTCCTGCTTTTACTCCTGAAGTGCCACCCCCAAACAACGCTCAGCATAAAGTGAGGGTTTTTTTGGTGCGAATGCAAAGCGAGACCACGGTGGAGGGCTCAGCTGACAGACAGCCAACCTACGCAAGCACCAGTGGATGGGCTCCAGCCAGCGCTCAGGCGAGATTATCACTATTTATTCAGCCACAAAACCACCCAATGCTGCACAATCCCATCCCACTTTGGATGGCCACCACTGTCACAGAGTCTTCAAAAGCCTCATCTTTTATTTCAGATGACAAGAGAGCGAGATGCTGGGTCTTAATCCGGCACTTCTCAGCTAAAAAGCAAAACAAAAAACCAACCCCGCAGCTGTGTTAATAACCAAGGAGCCAGGAAATTGCCCCAGGGGAAGCCCAGCCTGGCGACGGGTTTTTATATAGAACAATAGAAAAACGAGTCTCTAAAGCGCTGTGGAAATATTTGCCTGCTCACAAGAAAGCTCTGTGTGGAGAGAAGTTTAATTCGATCCTTACGGTACGCTAGCAATTTAATTTTGTGCAGGCTGCAAGCACGAAGAGCCTGGTCAGCGGGGGGGGAGGCACGACGCTGGGATGAAACTATTTTAGTTGGAAGCTGTCCGGTGGGAGACTGTGCTCCCTCCCATCCAATTCTGATGAGTAATTTGGCTTTACCCATTTTCTTACCTGCTGGGCTGCTCCTCCTGGCTTCAAACAGACGGACTGAAGAACCGAAACCTCCTCCTTCCACGCCTGTGGGTTCCCAGGACGGGAATCTGCACGGTCCCGGAGCTCTTATATTTTCTCCTAAATATTCTTCCAAGCCAAGAAGCTGGGAAACCCACTGCTATTTGCAGGCAGGGAGAGTGATAATGGCCCTGAGGTGGCCGATGCCTGAAATCAGGAGGGCAGCTGCTCTCCCCACTTCACACTTTCAGTTTCTCTCTTGCAAACGCACTCCTGGCATGGTTTCCTCTAAGGCGCTTTGTGAGTTAAAAGCTGTATTAGCGGCAAGATTAATCCTCCACGGGGATAAAAAAATAAACCAGGAGAAGTTTTTCCTGCTTCCTTCTCACATTTGCAGCCCAGGAGCTGGAGCAGAAAACGCAACCGGCTGAAGGACTTCCCTGCCCAGGCTTCCCGCGGCCCAGCCCTCGCTCCTCCTCCTGCTTCTCGGCGTCTCGCCCGTTTTTTCTGAAGGCTGATCCAGTTTTAGCTCCGGCGTCGGAGCAACCCGAGACCTTGCAGCCTTCAGCTACGCCGAGGCAGCTGCTCGAAGCTAATTTGGTCCGTGGGCTCTGGCACCCGGCTCCTGCCACCTTTCCACTCATTGGCATCGAGGCTTTTTGCTTCTCTCGGAGCAGTGAGGTTGTCCCTCCTCCCCAAGCGTGTCTTCTCCTCTCCTGCCACTGCTCATCCCTACCTTGGAGGCTTCACAGCTGCTCTGTCCTCACCACCAATGCTATTGCTGGCATCCTTTTGAGGTGCTGTGGATGGCTGCTCTTTCCTCCCGCCAACATCCCTCTGGCACCACAATCAGTTCATTAACAGGACACAGGAGCCCTTGACATGTGGTTGGAACCATTTAGGTTTCTTCTTTTTAACTTTGATGGAAATTAAATGTGCCATAAAGGTAGAAAAACCACATGGATGGCTCATGTCATCACTCCAGGGAGTGAAAAGCATCCGAAAACAATGCAGCTCCATCCCCAGCTCGGGTACCGCTGCATCCCGGGATGGGGGGGAAGCGGGTACTGCTCCAACCCCCCCGTGTCCAGTGAAGAAGATGCCGAGGTTTTCCCGTTCCTCAATTTAGGAAGCAAATTACCTCTGCTCATCGCTACCATGAAACCGCAGGGGTTTTGCATCCTCTCCTCGAGCATGTCTTCAATGGCATCACCTGCATTTCTCAACCAAGCAAGAGGCACCACCAGGGTCAGGTGATGGCTGAGCTCTCTTGCAGATAAGCCCTGTATCACATCATTGCTGATGTCATTTTAAAGCATTGTCAAGTGAGTCAGGGTGAGGGCACAGGCAGGGTGGCCACTCCCGACACAAAGTCTAAGCGGTTTCAGGGCAACGTTGCTATGAAGGGACAGGAAGTCTATGCAATGCAGATGTTATCTTATGTCAACAACACTCAGCTTTACGATAATAATCACAGGAAACAAAAATAAACAGAAACCCAGCTGAGCGACACCAACCACAGCAGAGACTGAGACGCCCAAAGACCAGGGGAAGCTTCAAATCCAAAAACCCACCCTCCAGGCTTTGACACTGATGGTTCCAAGGTGGTTAAAGACCACCAGAAGCATCTGTACTCCTTCTATGCCGGCCCGAGGAATGGGGTTGCCTGGGTTTACTGTGTACCCAGGTGAGACAGCAAGAGTCTGACCTGGTGGGAGAGGACCTCATCTCAGCTGTGCCAAGCCCTGCCATCCCATCGCGGAAGCATTTCAGGTCATGGTGGTGGGAACAGGAGGAGAAGAGCACGCCCAGCCATGCCCCTCTCCACGTTTTCAACATCCAGGTGCTGTTTTATGGCTACGAGCTAATCATTTGCAACACAATTTGCACCACATGGCCAACGCAGAGGCAATGGCCAGGCCGTTGGGAGGGATGACCCAAGAGGGAACATGTGGAGAGGTGGTCCATGAGCATGAAAGCCCTCATAGCAAAAGCCAGGTGTCCTTGAATCATCCTACACACCATTTAGTCCAGGAGACCAGCTGGAAACATCAGTCCTTCTTGGGTAAAACCGACGGGCTCTGTTCAGTCTCACAGTCTGGAGTCACCCCACCAGCAGCTCTGCCGCTTCCTCGCCACATAACCCTCAACCTCCTCCTCCCCATCACCCGCCTCTGCCCCAGGACATGGCCAGGACCATCCTCCGGCCAAGAACGGCAGTAGCAACCAGCAGTCATCATCCCATTTCCTACTTGGCACATAGGCTCCTCCTTATTTGAAGTTTGGACAGATGCCACTAGCATCCAGAGCACGTTGACCACGCTGTCCTTCACAGCTGGTCCATCACAGGTATCTCCAGTTGAGCTTGGAAGCAAGGGGACCACAGCCTGGGCTGTACAAGCAAGAGGCACCACCATGGCTCACCCACCTCCACAGCTCGTCCCCCCAAATCTGAGACAGCCTTGGACTAAATGGTGACCCAATGAGAAGATCTAGAGTGTCCAAACCTAGCTGGAGATGAGAAGGAAGGCCCTAGCCCACGGGTCAGCCTTGGCATAAACTTTTACCGGGCTCAATAGTGACAAAGCAAGCAAACTCTAGCTGAGCCAGTGGTCAGGTGGAGCTTTGGGAGGTTGAAGAGGGGATTTCCTTTGAGAGCAAGACCAGGAGACCCAGGAGGTCATCACCACCCTCACCTCCAGCAGCTCCACCACCCGCTCAGGACCAGAACCTTCATCTGCGGGCATCAGCCCCACACCACCATCCCTCCTGGCTGCTTTCAGCATGCACTGCAAGGGTGGAAGGATTTATTTTCCTTCTTTTTTTTTCTTTTTTAAATACCTCAATTAGCACATTTTGGGTTCCTTCCACGTTGCCCCTAAGCATTTCTTCTGTCAGGGGCTCTATTCTTCCGCCGTCAGTTATTGAAGGCAAGGGCTTGTTATTTTTCCGGGCTGGGGGCCAAATTTGTATTTAATTTTTGCTCCAGATGGCACAGCACTCTAGATGCATCAGCTGGAGCATCTAACCTGTATGAATAAAGTAATAGAGCAAATAACCTGATTTACTCAGGGGCTGTTTGACATGCTCAGGGTAGCTCTGTTTACACCTGTCACAAAAAAGAAGCATTAATATGAATTCAGGCTATGGTCTCGCTATCAAACGGAACACCCACAGGAACAGAAACAACAATAGAAATCTAGAAAATAATCATAATATTAAAATTCGTATTTTGCTTTCTCACAAGCATAAAAAGAAGGCTTATTTCAGCCATCTAGGCAGTCAGGTCTGAGCCTGACCTGGGTTTCGTTCACCTTCCTCTGTCCTCATTGGCCCCGAAGCTGCTGTTGGCAGCAGCTCATGCAAACCGGGGTCAAACCTCTCCTCCCATGAGCAAGGAAAAGTGTTGGTGAACCCAGATTTTGGTGCGCAGAGCTGAGAGCTTATGGCCCTGCTCACTCGAGGAGGACACGAGAGGACAACCACGAGATGCTCCAGTTACGCTTCTGGTTAATTCACCCCATTTCTAGGAAGCTGCCGCATCCCTCCGGCACAGCCTGCAGCTGGGATACGTTCCCTGCAAACTACATCACCCAAAATAACCCAGAAAAATAAATAAATAAATAAATAAATAAAAAGATGCGAGTAGTCGGTTTATCTGCCTGGCACATGAAACGCCGCATAACATCAGCTGAGCCTGCAAAGGTCTGGAAACAAAGGGATGGGGGGGGTGTTTTGTGCTTGTCTTTGCTCCGTTCAGAGCATCCTCGGGCCCGTCCTGGCAGCAGCAGAGACAAAGGAAAGCCAGGAGCTGTCGGCAGGAGCCAGTCGGGGAAAACCAGGGTGAGGAGGCACCCGCATCGCCCTCCCCAGCAGCCGCGGAGCCAGGTTCGCGTGTTGCCGAACACGTTATACATGGCAGGAAACTCGAGATCAAAGGAGAGGAGCGTGCCAGAGCAAGATGTCATCCAAACCTCCTGCCAAAGGTGCGCAAGGGAGGAGGGAAATAACCCCCAGACACACATGCTGGCGCATCCAAAAGATCCGGCACTGCTCGTAGGTACGCAGGGTGACCGGACCCACAGAGATGCTCTCCTCCACACGCCCAGGCTAAAACAAAAACAGGCTAAACTAACAAAAAAAACCCCCAAACCCCAGGAGGTGCATTTTTATCCATCGGTTTTCAGTCCCGTGGGACCCAGGCGTGTCCCCTGCCAAAGCGGGCGAAGCGGCGGATGCTGGGAGGGCTCCGTACGTGCCTGAACGGCAGGAACAGCAGCCCTGTGTAACTCTGAAAAGCAGCTTTTCCCATTTCTGGGTGGGTTTTTTTTTTTAAGCCAAAGAAACCCGCAGAGTCCTGTTCTCGGTCCCAGGAAAGTGAGGGGACGTGCTTGATCCCAAGCCAGTGGCTAGCACGAACGGGGTGATCCGGGGACCCCGAGCCGAACGTGGGGTGAGACCCCCAGGAGCTCCCCCTCGCAAAGGGGGTCCAGACAGGACGGGTGCTGGGTGGGCACATGTCCCCCATCCCTTTGCAATGCCCCAGCCCCCTCCTCCGTCACTCCCGGGCGATGTAGTCCCAGGCCACCGTCCAGCCTCCGCTGCCCCCTCCTCCGGGGTGTCCCCTCTGCCCCACAAGCAGGGACCTTATGGCAGCCCCATAGGGCTGCCAGCCACCCCAAAGGCACCCCCCCAGTCACCCTGAGGAGGGCCTACCTTACAGGGGTCTGCGTGGGGGGCAGCAGGGACAGGTCTTGCCCTGCAGAGTGCAGTCAGGAGCAGCCCCGTTTCCCTGTGGGGGTCCCTGCCCCACAGGGGATCGTGGAGCCGAGAGGGAGGGTGGCCTGTCCCCCACAGGGGTGCCGGAGGAGGGTCCCTACCCCATAGAGCAGTGCACAAAGAGGGTCCCTGCCCCACAGAGCAGTGCCCAAAGAGGGTCCCTGCCCCACAGAGCAGTGCCCAAAGAGGGGCCCTGCCCCATAGCCAGTGCACAAAGAGGGTCCCTGCCCCATAGCCAGTGCACAAAGAGGGGCCCTGCCCCATAGAGCAGTGCACAAAGAGGGGCCCTGCCCCACAGGGGTGCCGGAGGAGGGTTCCTGCCCCACAGAGCAGTGCCCAAAGAGGGCCCCTGCCCCCCACAGCGGTGCACAGGGAGAAAGGCCCTGCCCCACAGGGCTGCTGAAGAAGGGCTCCTACCCCACGGAGCTGTGCACAGGGAGGGGAGCCCCCTGCCCCGCACAGCAGCCCACAAGGAAGGGCCCTGCCCCACAGGGATGCTGAAGGAGGGGCCTTGCCCCACAGAACGACGCACAGCGAGGGGGGGGCCCTGAGGAAAGGCCCTGCCCCACCGAGCGGTGCAAGAGGGAGAAGGCCCTGCCCCACAGGGGTGCCGGAGGAAGGGCCCTGCCCCACAGAGCGGTGCCCAAGGAGGGGTCCCTGCCCCGCAGAGACCCCAAAGCCGGGGGTCGGGGGGGGTCCCTACCCCACAGAGCGCTGCACGGGGAGGGGGTGCCCGGTCCTCC
>NW_010973177.1:2935286-3020096 GCF_000737465.1 Haliaeetus leucocephalus | reverse complement strand
TATGAGGTGACATTGAGGACGTGAGGTGACATGGGGGATGTGAAGTGACATTGGGGTCATGAGGTGACATGGGGGACGTGAGGTGACATGGGGGACGTGAGGTCACATTAGAGATGTGAGGTGACATTGGGGATGTGAGGTGACATTGGGGACATGAGGTGACATTGGGGACGTGAGGTGACATGGGGGATGTGAAGTGACATTAGGGTCATGAGGTGACATGGGGGACGTGAGGTGACATTGGGGACGTGGGGTGACATGGGGGACAGCGTGTCACTGAGGGCGAGGGTATGATGTAGCGGGGACATGAGGTGACGCCATGGATGGGGTGGCACTGGGGACAGGGGGGTGGTGTGGGGACATGGTGGGGCTGTGGGGACAAGGGGTGTGGGGTTGGGGAGGGGGGTGGCAGGGGGTGAAAATGGGGACAGGGCACGGCAGCAGGGACGGGGGGGTGGTGACAAGGAAGGGGATGGGGGGCCAAGAGGGGTGGCACAGAGGGGACAGGAGATGACACTGGGGGGGCCATGCGAGCAGGCACCCTCCTGCTCTGGTCGACTCCGCCACCATCCACACCCAGACCCAGCCGGCTGCGTGGGGGGAGAAGGACTCATCCCTGTCCTTGTCCCCATCCCCAGGGACTTGACATCACTTGCGAGAGAAATGACATCACACCCCCAGCACTGGGCTGTCAGCCGTCAAGTATCACCTCATCAGGACGAGCTTTTCATTGTCCCGAAGACAACGTGTTTTCTTTTCCCGCCCATCAAAGACGAACCAGGCAGGCAGGAGGAGAGAGACCAGCTTGCACCTACGAAGCGGGGGGGGCCGTGTCCCAGCGCAGCCGGAACCGAGTAACGTCCGTCCAGTGTGATGGCAGCGTGTGCACTGCCCATCTGCACATGCGTCATGAGCTGCAGCAATTTATTGAGCTCAGGATCTCGGATATTATCAGTGACTCATCCCAACCTTATCAGAGCTCCTCGCAAGGTTTGAGGCACTCGAGCTTGTCTGGAGGATGTTATTAATGTGCAAGGAAAGTCTTATCTTCCTTCTCTTTTCACAGCCGGGCGGGTGAAGCCTGGCAAGGCCAGATCCAGCGGTAGGCAAGCCAGGGAGAGGAGGCAGGGCTGTAATTAGCTGCGAGCCTGTAATAAGAAACCCATGAATACGGTTCAGCCGTGGCATTTCCATCCCTCGCCCCACACACGGGGCCGTGCCATGGCAGCAGCCGCGTCCCAGTGAAATTGGGTGGCCTTTGCCAGCGACGTGGCGGTGGGAAATTGCTCCTGCAGCGGGGAATGATGCTGCTATCCTGCCTCGCCTCTCTGCAGGCTCTGCAGAGGGCTGAGAGGCGAGGGCCTCCCTGGGTGCTGTGAGAGCATGAACGAATCCCAGCTGTGACCTTCTGTCCCCCGCCAGCGGAGGAAGGCAGTGGTGTGAGTGCGGGATGCCCTAACGAGGCATCCTGGGGGGACTTGCAGCATCTTTGAAGACGACGCTGGCCCTGACCTCAGGATGCCTGAGCGATGAGACAGGGAGCCGGTTTGCTGGATGTTTTTACTGAGTGAAGCCTTATTCCTGCTGTGGGAATCCCCACTTCGCATGGGAAGGATTTGTCTGAACATGCTCAAGCTGCCTTTAGCTGGGAGTCCTGGTGTCGACGAAGAGACTGCAGAGCCGGGGCCCCGCGGGGACCTACCTCCAGCAGCTGACAGGATGAATTTGGGAAGCAAATGCACTCGGAGATCAGGTTCTGCTGTTCCTCCCATGCTGGCCAGCCCTCAGCACCCCGAGGCGAAGCCCGGAGCTGCAGCTGTGGAGAGGAGAGCTGCTGGCCGCACACACAGCCTTTTGTCCTTGGCACATATAGAATCATAGAACCATAGAATGGTTTGGGTTGGAAGGGACCTTAAAGATCACCTAGTTCCAACCCCTCCTGCCACGGGCAGGGACACCTTCCACTAGACCAGGTTGGTCAAAGCCCCATCCAACCTGGCCTTGGACACTGCCAGGGATGGGGCAGCCACAACCTCTCCAGGCAACCTGGTCCAGTGCCGCACCACCCTCCCAGGAAAGAACTTCTTCCTCACATCTAATCTAAATCTACCCTTTTGCAGTTTAAAGCCATTACCCCTTGCCTTATCGCTACACTCCCTTGTAAAAAGTCCCTCCCCATCTTTCCCGTAGGCCCCCTTTAGTCACTGGAAGGCTGCAGTAAGGTCTCCCCGGAGCTGACGATCCCAGAGCTGGAGGCAGTACTGCAGGTGGGCTCTCACCAGAGCGGAGCAGAGGGGAAAATCCCCTCCCTCGACCTGCTGGCCACCCTGCTTTTGATGCAGCGCAGGCTACAGATAGGCCTTCTGGGCCGTAAACGCACATTGCCGGCTTGCGTTCAGTTTTTCATCGAGTGATACCCTGCAGTCCTATGCAGGGCTGCTCTCAATCCACTCACCACAGCAGGCTGTGATAACAAACACGAAGGCAAGCCATGTGCTGCATCTGATCACGCCGCCTCCTCTGTTACCCATATTCAAGGAAGAGAGTTTGGCCCTTATTAATAAATCGTTATTCTTGAGCTGGCTGGTGGAGTCAGCGCTGAGCTGCGGGGATGTATACTGGCTCTAATGCCTCATGGGGCTTCGTGCGAGGGGCGGGAGAGGGAAAAACGGTCCAGCCCAAATTTGCCGGCAGGGTTTGGGCAGACAATGCTGCCAGCTGGATGGTGCGAGAGCACAGGCTTTCCACGGATCCGGATCGGCCCTGTGGCACATCCCCACTTGCTGTCACCGCAGTCCAAGGACGCAAGGGGCAGGGTGTCCCCACGGGCTGCTCCTCTGGGAGGTCTGCAAGGATTGACAGCTGAGGGATCGGGGGCTAGCACTGGGGAGGGGGTCTGAATGCAGGAGAGTAAGACTTCAGCTCAGTCTGTCTGTCTGTCCGCCTCTCCTTAAATGCCACCTCCTCCTCCAGCTCTTCTGAGCTGCTGGGACCTGGGAGGAGATGACATCCACCCTGAGGAGGTGACAAACACAGGCACGAAGGAGTTCGGGGTGGGGGGTGCAGGTGGAAACCAGGCTGTGACATTTCACCAGAGGGAGAAGTTCCCTGGAAGAGAGAAAAAAAACCAAACTGGCCCTGCAGCCAGGGAACCTCTGCCTCTGGACACCAGCTGCCTGCAAGGCAGGGTGGCCCTTGGGACTCCCAGTGCCGGCACAGGGCTCCCAGTCACTGCCCTACACCCGGGCTCTGCTGCCAGTGATGGCAAACAGCTCGCTGCCATCTACCTTCCTCCCTGCCTCAGTTTCCCCTTTGGGAAGTACTGCTGCCTCCGTGGGGATGTGTCTGAGAAAGTCCCCTTGGTGGAAGGGGAAGGATCGGATGAGCGGTGTCCTGCCTGCGGGCTGGTGGCGTGAGGCTTGCGGGACCCAAAACCGGCTCATCTGGGGGAGCGGGGACGCACCTCCGAGCTCTGATTCACCACCCTGAGTGCGGAGGAAACCACGCCATTCACTTTCTCCCTGCTCCGTGCGCTCCTGCTAATAACATCCCGCTCTATGTATGAGAAGATCCAGTTTTTCCTACTCGATGAGCAAAGGCAGCTGAGATCCAGCATGAGATCTGCATGCCCAGACCTTACGGCAGAGAGATGGGGTGATAAGGGAGGGTGGGTCTGTCTCATTGGGAAGGTGCAAGATGTCTCCTTTCTCCTCTCGCTCCTCTCTGGGATGTTTTTGCTTTGTGATAATTGCCTCTCCTCAGTCCTAAGAGGGGTTGTAGGCCGGGTGGTGGACCACCACCCCACCTTCCATCCCATTGCAAACTGCTTCTGCGCTGCACAAGCATAGCCCCCACTGGCAAAATGCGTAGAGCAGATGGAGCAGAGGCTGCCTTCTCTTGGGCAAGGGATCTCCTGCTCCTCTTAAGATGCACATGATGCTCTTCTGCACTGATCCAGCCTGCAGAGATACACCAAAGTCTTTATTCTGATTTTGGGGAGGGAGCAGAGGGGGGTTAAGGACTTGTTATAGGAGCAGCTTGTCTTTGGGAAGCTTCTCTCATGGCACATGAACCAAGCCAGCTGCAAAGCTCTCCAGTCCTGAGTTCAGGTGGTGCTGGCCCACAAATGCCATGGCAGATCTGTTGTCACCCCAAGACAAATGGGGTGACAAGACCAGGGATGGGACCCGTGTGTCCCTGTGAAGCGAGTGGAGGCTGGAGTGGTGGCAGCAGCCCTGACTCACCACTACCCACAGCCTGCCAGGATCTCCTGCTCCTCTGAGGTTGCCTTGGCTGGATCATGACTGGGCTGTGGGACAGGGACAAGCTCTTTTCCAGTGGAATTTCAGCCTTCCTTGCGGGTGGTGGCAGAGTTTTGGGTTCCCTGTGGTGAGTTAGACCTACATCCACCCATGCGGCACTGGTGGACCCAGCGTGGTCCCAATGGAGAAGTGAGCTGACTGAGCCCAATGAGATACTTGCACTTTTGGTGCTCTCAAGCCCTCTGAAGGCAAATGCTGATACCGAACTTGTCGCTGCGCAAGGGCCCTCATTTGAGCAGAAAACCCCATATTTGTCCAGCAGGCAGGGGAACACCGACCTCAGCAGGGCTTGGGTGTAATTTTCCCTATTTGGATGAAAACTGATGAGGTGGTTGTGGAGAAAGATGACCTCTGATTGCCAATAGGGAGGAGATGGTGGGAGCTGTAGATCCATAGTGTTACTGCTGCCTGGTGAGATGTGCCCCCGCAGGGCCCTCCCCGGCTGCAGCAGGGATTTCACAGGGCTCATCAAGCGCTGATCCTTGGCTGAGGCTCCGATGAAATGAGGCAGAAGAAGGTGTTAGTGGGTCTCACAGCAGGACTCTGGTTTGACCTTTCCTTCTCATCACTGAGATTGACCCTCTGGCTGTTTCTCTCAGGCTTTTTCCAGAGCCATGTTACCGGGTGAGGTCTATGCCGCTGAAATCTCAGCCCTCAGCCCATCTGCCAGCAGCAGAAGATGTGGTGTGGGCTCAATTTTGCCAGCAGAAATGGGCTTTGGTCATCTTGTCATGCTTTAGCAGTAGAGAGGGCATAAAAACGGCCTACCTGGACCGTCTGTCCCCATATCTTGTCTCTGCCCTGTCAAGGGGACTTTCATCCTCACCAACCTGGCCCAGCTGATCATACAGGTGTTGTGGATGGGAGACCTGGTGGGCAGAGGAAGAGATGGGCTCCTGCAGACCATCCCCTTCTCTGGTGCCAGCACCCATGTCATATTGCTGTCAGGTCCTGGACACCTTCACGGTCCCAACATCCTCCTCCAGCTCCTTCGCTGGAAACAATTCCCCTCACTCTTCCCCTTTTTTTCCTTCTTCATCCACCATGACCATTGGATCTCCCCACTCCTTGCCTCCCCTTCTCCCTCCTTTCACTCGAGGTCTGTGGGGTGGCCTTGCTGGCCGATCCGAGAGGGAGCATGGCCAGCAAAGGACACTTGTTGGTGAACATCAGACACGTGCAGAGTGTGTCCATCTCATCTCTGCCTCTGAAGCACGATGTGGGGAACCTCCCTTCCTCCATCCCTGCTGCGGCGACGTTGTTCAGCCGGTAGCACAGGCGTTGCTCCGTGCTTGGGGTGCAGGATTGCTTTCTCAGACCTCTTCTCCACCCCTTTCATGGCGTCAGCAGGACTTTGATTTTGCCTCTTGCTAGACTGATGGGAGGTGGAGCAGGGCAGACTCTTCCTTGTAGGAGGGCGCGATTACTCGGGAGCTTTGACTCATGAATGACTTTGTGAGTCAAGGAACAGCACTACTTTTGCAGGGCTTGCCCACGGGTGACCCACCTCCTCGTGACCCACCTCCTCGGTCCTTGCACCCACTCAGGGTGATCTCACTCTGAGCATCTCGTCCAGCTTAACAAGCAGAGCAGGAATTGCTCCTGGGTGGCAACTCAAGCCCTGTGGCTCTTTCTCTCCGTTGATACACCTTGGGGCACAGCTGCAGTGCAGGATCCTGCCAGTCCAAATAGGAAAGGGGAATTTGGGTAATCACTGCTTGCATCCCTGCTGGGAAGTAAATGGGGTCGGTGCCTGTTTTCAGGTGCTTGGAGGTGGCACGGCATAGCCTGTGTCTGTATGGGTCCATCATCCTCCTCCTGCTCTGCCCCAGACCATGCCAAAAATGTGCTAGGGAAAAATGAACAACCTGCACATCACTGGGCAATGCTGAAAGCTTTAGCTGGCGAAGACATGGCTGTAGGGCTCGGAGCTACAGGCAGGGACTGATCCTGCCAAGACTGTCCAGCCCCTGGCAGTTTGGGGTGTCCAGAACAGCCTGGAACTGGGCTCAGCCCAGTCAGGATGGAGAGCCGATTGCCATGGGTGTTTTCCTACCACTGAGGTCAGAAAAACTTTTCCAAGTGCCTTCTTCCAGAGCAGGGACTGTTTGCTGGTGGATGTAGGTGGTTTCCTGAGATGTGAGGAAGCACTTGGGAATTCCCGTCAGGCAGCCAGACCCTCACTCACGCCTTTAACACCACCGGGCTCTGCCTGCAGCCTCCTGCTCTGGGAAAAAGACCCTCATTGATTCTGAGTGCCCTTGTCCTGTGCAGGATCTGGCACAAGGATGGACAGGCAGGGAAGATGGGTGGTAAATGGAGAAGTGGGCTCAGCTGTATGTGGCCCCAGCAGTGGGTAGATTTGCAGAGGTGGGGAGGGCAGGACTGCTTCTCACTCCGGTGATGTATGGACTGCAGAGGGATAAAGAGGGAGAAGGACAAAGGAGGGATGACTTTGGAAACAAACAAAAAAAAATCTATAAATAGTAAATGAGAAAGTTCCCTAAATAGAGGTCAAACCGGTTTATCCGAGACAGCGTGTGCATCAGCTGCACAGTGACTAATGTATGGAAAATGTGATGCTGCCAGGGCCACCACAGCCTTGTCCCATGAACGGGGACCCACCATGTCCCTGTTGGGGATGTGGCATTTGCCACAGGGACCAAGCTGAGAACTACCACACTCATTGCCTACAGGGACTAAACCAGAGCTGAGAGCTGAAGGAGGGGAACCACATTCCCCCTTATCCCTTAGGAGTGCTCTGAGCACATCATCCCACCCATAGAAGACACAGGCATAGAGTGAAACCAGCCGGGTCCTTGGTTGCAACCTCAGCTCGTTCAAGAAAATTCACCAAAACTGAACAGTACAGGCAAGGGACACGCACGCAAGGACAAGAGCTCCTCCTGGCTCAGAGCCACAGTCCATCTCTGCTAGTATCCGTCCACTGGCCAGGACCAAGGGGAGGTGCTCGGGAGGAATGCAAGCCAAGGGCCAAGCCAGGGTAATGCTTTCCACATTATATTCTCTCAGTTTCCGGCAATTTGCTGCTTCGGGACTTCCTGAGCCAGAGGTTGTATCCGTATCTTTCTGTTTAACAGCATTTGATGGACTTGTGGAGACGGGGTGATCACGCATGCGGTGTTTCCTTGGGAAAAAGAGTTCAAAAGTAAGAGTGAGCACGGGGAGCAGGCACTTTTGTGCAGCTGTGGTTCAGCCTCAGGGTTGCTTTAAATATGCTTTAAATATGATAAATGCCGTGCATACAGCAATGTAAAATCACCCTCCTCCTCTCTGTAACGTGGAGGGCTGAGCAGGATTCAGCCCTGGGGCCAGTGGGTTTGCACATGAGGCTGCAATGCAAAACATCTGGAGAACATCAGCCATAAAGAGACAGGAATGCTCCAAACTAGGAACTGGTCCAAACTGCCCTTTGCAGACTCAGACGGTCACACACACACACACACACACACTGTCTCACCCCAAAGCTCTGCCAGGGCTTCTGTTGAATTTTTGATATAAGTGCATCCTGTCCAGGAGCGTTTGGGGTTTGCAGGTGGGATCCATCCCAGGCACATTTTTGGGGCACGCTTGGTTGCGAGGCTATGCAGGAGCTGGAGTTTGGAGCTCCTGTGATCTGCCGCCTGTTCTGTCTCGCCGGCATCCCCCCGAGACTCGGCAGTTTCAGGGATTGTACACCCCTCCAAGCAGCTGTGTTGGAAATAGAAGGCAATTCCCACCTTACCAGGAGCAGCTGCTTCCCTCTAACACGTCGATTTAGCCATAAGGTGGGGTGATGGACCAAAATTCATCACCACCCTGAGGGTTTTGAGGGCAATTTGCTTTTTGGAATTTTTTTTTTGGTGGAAATAGGGATCTTGCAATCAAAGCAGGGGGAGGGGAGCAGAAAGACAAGAGCATCTTTATTAAATGGTGTCCCTGCCTCAGATCCTTGCAGTCATGCCTCAGTTTGGGACCACACTTGATCAGCTAGGTTCAATTTAAAATTAGGCTGGGAAAAACCTTGGCAGGAGCATCCGCAGGGACAAGGGCTCCTGGGTTAAGCTCGGGACAACATTTACATGGGGTACAACTTCCCAGCAGGTGAAAATCGGAGGAGATGCACTTGTGCATGGAGGTGGTGGGGTGCTACCTGGCTTGTGGCATTGGAAATAAGTCAGGATGCAGGCAGGCGGGGATGCGGGATGTCCCCTGTCCCATGGCAGGTCAATAGGAGATGGGGACGCTGCCATGCACAAGAGACAGCAGCATTTGGGAGGAATCAGAGGGGAGCTCATGCAATGGACAACATCAAGGGTCTGTGGATGCGGAGGGCCACCACTGCAACATCCAGCAGGTGGGATGACCAGAGCTCTTCTGATTGCTTAATGCTTTTGGAGCTGAGGACACTGAATTTGGGACCCAGCACACTCTTCTGGTGACCCTCCTGCCTCATCTGAGGAGTGGGTCCTGCACGGAGTGAGCTTTAGGTAGCAAATGCGTGTGCAGAGGAAATAATTTCTATCCTGAATTAAATTAAAAAAAAAAAAAAAAAGAGGAAAATAAATCCCCTGGAGCCTCTGCAAGAAATGACATCTCCAGCCCCGTTCTCATGGCTACCGCTGGCCCCAAGCCGGAGGGGCCAATTAACTTGCCTCTTCCACATCTGAAAAAATCTGTCGAAGTGGTCATCAAAAGCCTGCTCGTGTTGTGCGCTGATGCGAGGCAGATGCTTCTCGTCTGAAGTTGCCTTTGAGTCGGGAGTGAGGAAAGTCCCCACCCTTTGTACCGAATGCAGATTTACCTCCTGCAAGTATGGGCAGAGCTGTGACTCCTGATAGCATCACATGCCGGTAAACACCAGCAAAGCCTTCCCATGGAGCCGGCCGAGCCTGGTTGGGAGAGCAGGGAGAAGGAAATGTTGAATGCATCAGCAGCAGAGGCCACCTGAAATGGCTTTTCTCTAATCCCTCCTCCAACACTCACCCCTCCGAAGGGTTTTTTGGGGGTTGTGGGTCTTGGCCTTTCTCAGAGCTGTTTGCCTTGTGGTTATGGGAAATTTTGCCTCTGTTTATAGGAAGATGCAGTCCCTGCCCTGAGCACCTTCCAGCTCCAGCTGCTCCCCTACCTGGCGTGCGAGGAGGGAGCCGAAGACTTGCTCGGTCAGCGAATCCTGCCCATGGGTCATTTCTAACTGGTTTTTCTCTTGCTGAACTTCCTCGTTGGACTTAGACACCAAAGTACCATGCAAACGTGGTGCTACGCTGGCAGCAGCATGACGAGATGGTCACCCTGACCATCCGAGCTGAGCCTTTACACCCCAACAGGAGTTTGCAGCTCCCAGCACCATCATCACCCCCTTGCACCAAAGCAGGGGGAGAAGGGACTTCCCATGCCACCTGCGGACAGCAGCTATGATGCTCCTGCAAAGCTTCCCTGGCTCTGGCCAGCCATGGAGGGGAGCAGATAGTTTTTCGGGAGGTTGGCATCAGTGCCAGGAAAGGGCTTCACCTCTCCTCCCACCCTGACGTGCGGGTGGCACGTCTTGTAGGGCAGGTGTGGCACTGGGACTCTCCCCATAAACCCCGTCTGAATTTACCCTCCGGATAAATGGGGAGACTGGAAGAACTGGGGCTCAGCAATTGGAGTAATTTCTGGGCATAAGGAAACCCAGCACGCCATGTGTCCACCCCTGTGATGTCCCTGCCTGTCACCGGGCTAATTGTGGAGGTAAGGCTTCACCAGATCTCCTCTTCCTGGGCAGTGCTGGGAGCAGCCCAGATAAGCTGTTGCCTGTGTGATGCTTAGTCCTGCCCCAGCGATGTTTACTTCTGAGCCTCATGACATCCTGGAAATGAACTAATCCTCTTTTGATAGCTCGGGAGACTGAGACACGACTCACTGGGGTGACCTGTTCTCCCCAGAGACATCCAGCTTCGTCGGGGCACCTAGTGATGGTCTTTCACGTTGCCCTTGGGAACAGAGGGGGGAAAGATCAGCAGCTCCCATGGGAAATGTGTGGGACACCATGACATGGAGAGGAGAGAGCAGGAGGCCCTAGAAAACATATTGCAGCTCCCCCCAAATTGGAGAACTAAAGGTCAGAGCTTTGGCTTGAACTGAAGACGATTATTACCTCTGCGGAGCAGGGCTGGGAGACCTGCATGCAGCTCAACACGAAGTTGTCCTGAGGCCTTGGGAGAAGCCAGTCTTGCTGGCTTGACCCAGAAAACTTGGGATGTGTCCTCAGACTTTTGAGGCCAGTGTTGAGTGGACACATTGGGTAACCTCACTCAGCAGTTGGCTGAAGTCCATCCTGAACCTGGGTGCTGCAGCAGAGCCACCCTCCTTGGAGGGCTCCAGAAGATGCCCTTCACCAGCTGTCCCACCAACCCCAGGGAGATTCAGGAGAGCTCATAGTGCCCTTCCAGCCAAAGGCTTTCCCGTGGGGCAGCAGGAATTTTTAAGCTGAGCATCTTTGGGATTATTTGCAATCTATGGAGAACACTGGTCTCAGGGAGGAGGCACCTGCCTCCATTCACGTAGCTGATGCCCTGTTTTGTGCAAGGGTGAGGAGCAGTTGACCTGGGCAATGCTTCATATGCCTCTTGGCTGGATGCCTTTCCCGTAAAACTGGGGTGCATCACATCCAGCTGGCAAGCTGGTAGGGAGCTTTGACTCAGCTGGACTTGGCTCCAGCTCTGAAACTTCAACCCGTTCCCTTGTGAAAACCTACTCTTCTCGCTGGAAGGAATTTGCTGGATGAACCTCAGGTCTTGCTGTATCTTTTTATAACTCTCTTTGGGTGGAGAAAGCTGAGCCACCACGTGAAAATCCCTGCCGGAGAGAAAAGGGGTCCGGATGCTCGGTTAGACAGTCCATATGAGGGTGGCAGGGGACAACGAGCTGAGGTCCCCCTCTGAAGGCACCACAGGGTGGGAGACCAGCAGTGCTGATCTGTCCTGCTTCTGCTACCACCTGGCCCTTTTTATGGAGGGGGACAACCTCTTCCCTAGAGCCTGCAGCTCCCTCCGTCCCTCCCGTGCCCATGCCAGGCTGGAGGCCACTGGCATGGCTGTGAGGAGGGAGGCAGGGAGCAGGGAGCTGGAATTTGGAGGATCTATTTCCATCCCTGTCCTTGATGCAGCGCGGAGCCCTGGACACCCCCAGGTGTTATGCAACTGCTTGGCATCAAAACAGCGACGTCGGAGCCTTTAATTAGCAGTGGGAAAGTGTTTCAGGGACTCTGTGGGTGGATGCTGTGCCACCGGATCCCCCTCCCCGGGGCTGGGATACAGCCTGGGAAGGGTGAGGTATCACCATGCCCCTCCAGCCCATGAAAGCACCCAACAGCTTGTGCCGATGGCCAAAGCAAAGTGCCGCTGACACGTGCGGGGTGCCCTGGGGGACCTGAGGAGCTTTATTCCTTTTTTTTTTTCCAGCCTCCTGAGGTTTGTCTCAGGGGTTCCCAGAGCCAACGGTGGGTCTTCGCATTTTGTGGGCAACACCAAATTGGGGAGCAGGGCTGCCATTCAGCAGGATGGAGAATGAGGCCAACAGGACCCTCCTGAAATTCAGCAAAGGCAAATGTCACATCCTGGGAAAGGCTGGACACCTGCAGAGCAGGACCTGGGACCACCACAAGACCGCACCTGGAGACCATGTCCCATTTTGGACTCCCCAGTCCGAGGAAGACCTTGGTGTACTGGGTCCAGCCCAGCTGATCCACCACGCTGGCTGGGATGCACTCAGCATAGCTGGGTCTGTCTTCTTGGTGGGAGGGAAGGAGAAAGTCACAGCTAACCTCAGCTGGGACAAGAGGTCATCGTCACTGCCAATATTCACTCTAAGGCAGACATGAGCACATTCTACCCGTTTGCATACTGAGATCTATTTGCATATTAAGACAATTAATTCTTCCCAATGTCTTAGGAGGGCTATCCTGGTTGCTTTGCTCAGATCCACCAGGAACTGAATATTTTCTTCTCTGCTTGGAGCAAAACACATGCAATGCTGGGCAGAATTCAGCCCCAGGGGAGAGGAAAGGTTGGTTCCTAGTGAATCGTTTGGGATCACCTGCTCCGTGGCTGCAGCAGGGCGATGCACACCCATGAGTAAGGCACACACAGCCTCAAGTTTGATCACACTCATAACCGTGATCTTATTTTGAAGCAACTGATGATGTTTTATTCCCCAGCGGATCCTTGTTCAAAGGTAATACAGCTCATCTCATTCCGCAGCTCAGCTTGGCCTTTGTGCTTCCTCGTGAGGAGGAATATTTCTTCAAGCTGTGGCTCAGACAAGACATTTTTTTGGCATAATTCAGCTTTTACTTTGGCATTCATCATTCCCAGACATTTGTTTGCCTTGAAAGTTCTCTACAAAATGTGCTGGGGGGATGTTGGGTTCAAGGTGCTGGGCAGCCTCCATCTTCTCAGCTCATCAGGCTCCCCGCTTTCTGCTGGAAATCAAGGCCCCATGGAGAGCCCAGAGGCTCATTGCTCTGGTCAAACCATCTGATGGTGGATGCAAGAAAATCTTGGAGATGGCAGGGACTCTGACGACAGGGCTCTGACTGTCCTGTGGTCACAAAAATTGGGGCGGGGGGGGACAGTAACATCTGGAAATGCACCAGGTAACGTGGCAAAACACCCACCCAGCTGTGTCCCGAGGGGACCAGGGAGCACGTGTGAGTGGGTCCCCTGTAAAATCTCAATTACCGGTCTCCGAAGGGACTGTCTTTGCCTGGGCTGTGAAGCAGAGTTGAGCGCTGGGGATTTTCAGCTTGTGATTTGGACTTGTGTGACGCAGGATGGGTGTTTTAGGCAGCCTCAGCACTGATGGAATCCCCCGTATAGCCGGTTTCCAAAGCTGGATCTCGGTGATTTCCAGCGTGCGGCGGGTGGCCTAGGACATTGCCATCCTCTAGTGGCTATATCCAGAAGCACAGCAGTGCTGGTGGGGCAGAGATGTCTCCAGAGCCACAAACACCATGCAGGGCATGCGGCTCTTCTCTGGGGAGGTGGGAAGCGCGGGGTTGGAAGGACCTCCATGGATGCACCCCTTCCCCCTTCCTCCATCAGCAGAGAAGGTCGGGGGCAGCTTTTCTTGCCTGAAAAGGGCTCTTTGTCCACTATCACTAGGCTTTGGAAACCTGTATTTAAAACTCTGCTTTGCCAGTGATGCTTTGTTCAGGGACTGATGCTTTGCCCTGGTCCGTGTCGATAGGACAAACAGGGCTGTTGCATTACCTGCTAAGTGTGAAGACAACAGCGCTGCCCTGCTGAGGTTTTTGGTATATTTACCCCATCATCATCTGCACAGACTCTGGGGAGAGACCCAAACCTAGGTTTCACTGCAGGCTGGTCCATGTACAAGTCCTCATGTCCAGACTGACCTCTGCAGCTGACACCAAGCTCCTCCGTGGGTTACATGTCTTAGGTCTGGCTCTCCAAGGAGAGGTGGATTTGGGGGCCAGCTACTAACTCCATTCATCCAGATAAATTCCTGTGGACTATCTGGAATGAGGAGCTGTGTTAGATATGAATGTGAGATCCTTGTCTTTGGGAAATTTTTGCCGTTTTTAGGTTGTGGTCTTGGCACCTCCCCTCCTTATCTCAGCCCCAGCTTCAAAGTGTTCTTGACATGAACATACTACCTGGACCTACAACTCTGTGGAGGTTAGGTAGTGTTGGGGAGGACAGAAAAGACCCTTGTTTCCTCTTTCTGAGCAGGAGAAAGTGTGTTGGGAGCTGCTCCAGGGACAAGAAGTTGCTCAGTGAGGGATCCAGGCTGGAGATCCTGTGGGCCAGGAGACAGGGTCACTACAGGAGGGCTGTATCCATGATGCTGTCTGAGCAGCAGGTGAGGTTAGCATCTGGCCAAGGCACAGGGAGCTGGTTTTTGTGGGAGACAGAGGAGGGGGAGATGGGGAGGTAAAAGGGGTGACTTTGGCATCCCTGTGTGGATGCGTGCATCGTGCTTGAAGGACCCCATGTTGGACCTTCAGGGATGGTGGAAGGAGACCCCACTGCCTCTGTTCACCAGGTAGCCTGAGAAACCAGCTGGAGGGCTGCAAGCCAGCGTCTGGCTCTGGAAGGACCACATGCTCCTCTTCCTGCAGAAACAGGTGATGGCTAAGCTGGGGAAACCCTGGAGTTAGCAGGAGTGATGGACCAGTGACCACTGCAACCTGAAGTCTAGCTTTGTTTTTTTGGCAAAGATGGGCTTTTACCAGGTCTCCCAGATCCATCAGAGTGCTGGGTCTTGCCTCCTTCCCATGCCTTGTGCCAGGCTGGAGGCACCACTTTGTCATGGAGGGAAGAATCTCTGGAGGGTCACATCTTGTGGGAGCGGAGCCAGTGGCTGTTGGGATTCAGCAGTGGAGCAATGCTCTGCAGAGAAGACCAGGCAACTCAGTGCAGTGATGGGAGGGAGAGTGGAGGGAGAAAAGAGATTTCTGCAGAAGGGAGCTTTAAAGCCAGTAAATATTTACTTTTTTTTTTTTTAAAAAAAAAGGACCCAAAATGGGGCTAGGCCCTGAGCCAAATCTCATCAAACCCTGGTTGGGGACATGAGCGTCACAGGGCCTGCAACGCGGCTGGCACAGGATATTTGCTTTGAATCCTGACAGCCTTGTTTCCCCTGCCTTCCTTCCTTTCCCAGACACGGTCCCTTCTCACCGCAGGATTTCCTGCAGCGATGGACGCAGCTGTCCCAGCCATAACAGACCTCCCCTCCGCTCACTCACCGATGGAAAGGGATACGGGAATCAGGGGAAGAAGGGATGGGGGATTGACCATGCCTCCCTGCAGGCGATGATCATGCCCCGGAGCCGTCGTTGCATCTTCTGGCTCCTTGGTGGGAGATGCACATTGCTGGATATACTTCGGATGTGCTTTTTGGGATGCTGACCCTCCCTCCCTATCAGTCCCTTGTCCAAGAGTACAAAGGTTTGAAACCTCACCCAGTTCTTGAAGTTTGGTGCAAACTTGAAATACAGCTTGAAAATGTAGTGGAAACCCTATCTTTTTGCACCAGAAACTGTTTTTTTTTTACATTGTGTCTTGCACAAAGTGATCCTGGTCCATGAAAGGATAGCTTAGGAACCAAAGCAATAAAATCAATGAATAGAAAAATTATTACAGCAACTAATTAAGAACAATACATCAGGGATACAGCTGATGTTGACTTTTGGCTGGGATCTCTGGTGCTTTTTCTTACTGCCCTGATTTGTGTGAGGGTTCACAGGAATACTGCATGAATAGATCTTCATACAAGAAAAATGTCTGGTCCATTCAGCGGCACAGAGGCGGCTGAAAAGATAGGACCTAATGGTTCAAAATCAAGAAGACAGGCCAAAATAAGCCCGAATGAGATACTTTAGCAATTCAACAATTCCTGAGTCGCTTTTCCTAAGGTCTGAATGTGCTAGTCTGTCCGTCCTGCTGATCCCAAATGAGATGTAAATGTTCTTGGCCAAAGCGGATTTTCAGATTGTTCACAGCTTTTGCTGTATCTACAATTCTGACGTTTTGTGGTTTCGATGGAAATCTGCTACCCTCCAGCTGTCTGTCGCTGGATTACAGTCTCCAGCTGCATTTCTCACTGGAGCACCAGCTCTGGCGTGAGCAAGCCCAGAGCTGTGCAATGATGTTTCCACATGTGTTCAATGGCTGAGCTGGCTGGAAACCCCAGGTCAGTCTGTGCAATTTGGCACTGTATTCTGGTGAGGCTTTTGGTGGTCTTAACACAAATTGGGAGCTTGTAGATCATGAGCCTGCTTTTCCCAGGGCAAAGAGGACTGCTTTGTGCCTTTGGAGCAAGCTACCCATGCAGAGCTTTGTTTGTGCAGTGTTGAATTATTTTGGTAGTACTGTCCCCTTGCTAGGTCCCAAAGCATCCCTCTTATTTCAGGAAGAGACCTGTCTTCTGCTGAATATGCCATCTTCTGTGGTCCAAGCATTGAAAGGCCATGTGTGATTTCCCTGTGTTTCTACGTGCAGCTCAGAGAAAGCATGACCTCTGGGCAGTCTAGTAGCTCCAGGAACTGCTCATGATCTGGAAGACCAAGAGCTCCTGTAGGTATCACTGGAAAACTCTGAAATGGATTAGTTTGCATCCCCAAACATTCTCCCAGTGCGATGACAACCGATGACACCAGTACCATGGGCTGCGGGGTAGCTGTGAAGGGTGGCCTGAAGTGTGTCTGATGCCCATGGAGAAGGGGCTGAGAGGACCTCCTCTGACTGTGGTTGTGCTCATAGGGCTTTATCTGGAGGACGTGAAGAGTGTCCTGCCCTTTGTCCTGAGTGGGGAACAGGCTTCTCTTTTTCTTTACCACTTCACTCCATCCATCCATCTATCCATCTATCCATCCATCCATCCATAACTCACTCCTTTCTGGTGCCCCAGGGCAGCTCTATTTCAGTGGCTGGTGAGGAGCTGCCTGTCTAAAGGGAGAGCTGGTGTCTATCATCAGCATGCTCCTTGTTGCCTATTATTATAAGATTTTGCCTTTAATTACTGATAACTCTGCCAGACTCTGTTTTTTCTCCAGGCTGGCTGGCTGCCTCCAGGCTGAAATGTTTTTGGAAAATTTCAGCTAAAATAGCTCAACATTTTGCAAGAATGAGATTAGGAGAAAAAAAAAATAATGTTTTGCCCCTGTTGGGTGGGGAGGGAAGATTCCAGCTGTTTTCTGCAGCTGTTTCGTTCCTCGTGCATCAGAGGGGGCCCTGAAAGTTGGAGCGGGGGAAGGTCCTTGCATTCACTGTACCAGCAGTACTTGCCAAGGATGGGGTTCTGTCCTTGAGCAGATCTCGTCCTTGGCTGGCAGCAAACTCGCCTCCATTGGCCACGTGCCCATTGCAGCCTCCTCCTGGGATAGCAAGGCTGCTCCTTCCTGCAATGCTCAATCAGGGAAAAGGGAGAAAGGGCTATAGGAAGCTGGCCTGAAACTCTTTACATCTTCCTGAAATTCCTTCTCAGTTCCAGAGAAGTTTGTTATATGTGCATTCTATGGACCCAGTGCTTTCTCCCTCCCTAAGGTTCAATCCAGTCTAGGCAGCATTGCTCTCTGGGGCAATGCCCTGGGACATCCCAGTGGGGCTGGTAGATTTAGTAGAGGACCTTCAAGAGACTGGGGCTCTTCTGGAACAGCAGCTGGAGGCAGTTGGGATATTCCAATCCTACACAATTGGACCCCTACACAATTCAACCAAGCCCTGGTGTCCTAATCCATCTCCTATAGTGGTAGGATGGGACTGTAATGCTGTGCCAGGTTGAGTACAGAGCTTGTGGCCCTCACTAGAGCATCTGGTTCTTCATTTTCTCTATAAAAACATTTTGCTTCTCATGCTAGGACTGCTCAGCTGTGTGGTTGCACCTCTGGTACATATGGAAAGTCAGTATGATTGCCCAGCTTGCTTTTCCCGAGATGCATCAACTCATCTAGCACATTTTAACGAAGCATGATCTTCCCTTGCTGGAATTGACCCCCAAAACATGAACCCTCAAAATCCCCTGCCACTACCCTTGTGGAGACAGGGCAGAGGCTGCAAACCAGAGATGTGACCGAGAAACCCTCCATCCCCTTCTCTTCCTTCACCCTGAGCTCAGAGGCAGGT
Source organism: Haliaeetus leucocephalus (assembly GCF_000737465.1). Classification (NCBI taxonomy): domain Eukaryota; kingdom Metazoa; phylum Chordata; class Aves; order Accipitriformes; family Accipitridae; genus Haliaeetus; species Haliaeetus leucocephalus. Next base: position 3,002,146 of record NW_010973177.1, on the reverse strand, counting down.
GGGGCTCCTAAAGAGACTGGGTCTGGATTAAACTTGACTTTGGCATTGCTTTGCTGTAGGAAGATGTCTCTTTGTTACCATGCTGTCTCCCACAGGATGGGACCACGTTTGTATGGAGAGGTGGAAGAGGGAAAGCTGGACTTGTTCAGCCTCTTCACTCTCTGAAGCGTCATTTGGGGCTCTCCATGCAAATTCTCTACCAATGTGTCTAGATGGGGGTTCTGCCTTCCCAGACCTTGGCCAGAGGGAACTAGGATCCTGCTTCTACAGTGCTCACAAAAGTCTTAATTAAATTTGCTTCATTTTTTATTTCTGCAGATGTTAACCTTGCCTTTTCTTTTAGCTGAATAGCCATTGTTTTTGGTGGCTTTAATGGCACGTAGGAGAGGGTGTGGAGAACACTGGCACCAGTTGCCCAGAGAGGTGGTTGATGCCCCATCCCTGGAAACACTCAAGGTCAGGTTGGACGGGGCTCTGAGCAACCCGATCGAGTTGAAGATATCCCTGCTTATTGCTGAGGGCTTGGACTAAATGACCTTTAAAGGTCCCTTCCAACCCAAACCATGCCATGATTCTATGATTCTATGAATTCACCACGCTCCTGTCTTTGCAAAGCACTGCAGGTTGCACAGGAACACTGGAGGACAAGGGAAAGCCTGAGATGTCCTGTGGCCATCCCTCCTGCTCCTCTGTCACAGGACGTCTCATGTGGCACTTTTGGGTTGACCTGAAGTGGCTGTCCCTATGCCCTCCATCACGAGGGGCTTGTGCTCTGCGGCGGGGCGTGCAGGCAGCTGTGCAAATAACCGAGTTTTGCCTTCAGCTTTACACTGAAAAATCAAAGGGAATTTTGGGGCTGAGTCAAACAAAGTAAATAAATAGAAGAACCCCCTCCACTGAAAACAGAGACTGGAAAAAAAAAAAAAGGAAATCTGACCCAAACCAAGAGTTGTTTTGCTTTTGTTTCTAGCCTTAACTCTGTTTTGATTTAGTACTGCTGGTGTGAATAAGCTGTGGCAGATGTTGACTTTTCTGAACACCCCCCCGACTTTTGTGTATTTTTTCTTCTTTTTTTCATCTGACCAGAGCAATTTGCCAAGTTTACAAGTTCTTCTGGCCACTTAAATCCACATTTTTCAGTGGAAAAGGCAGTCTAAGCCAGACCCCATTACATTAGGGTGCAGTGGCTCACATAGGACACTCGTGCAGGCACAGGCTCATGGTGCTGTCTTAGCTCTTGGTCTCCAGATGCTGCTCTGGAAGGGTGTGCATGTCCCTTTGGTCCTCTCTCATATCAGCCAGCCCCTTGCAGATGGTGACCTGAGCTTCTCCATGGCCCAGGTGCCCCTGGTGGGCAGCTGCATCCCACCCCAGAGCCTGCTGGGACTGCCAGGCTTTGCAATTCATGTTCTTGATTCAACCTATTTTGGTACCCCATGAGGTGACACATGTCACAGGGCCTGAGCAACATCCCCCTTCTCTTCAGCTGGCCTTGATGAAAGAGGACTTGAGAGAAGGTTGAAATGATGGGCCATGGTGTTTTACAATGACATTTCTGTGTTGCAGGATAATAAATACACCTGGGTAGACTTGCTAATTTATAGTAAGGTCTGGAAAAATATATGGTCATTTCAGTCTTGCAGCTGACGTGAAGGAAGGAAGAGGATTTGGCAACAAGAGTGGTCTTGAAGTCTTGGCTGTGGCATTTGGCCTAACATTAATTAGGACTGAGTCTTCCTGTGACAAAAGGAACAAAATCCTCAAAGCAGACTTGACTTGACTCAGACTTGGCTGAGATGTGGATCTTGGGTCTTGTTGTTATGGAAATAAATGATTGTGAGGGTCATAGAATTACAGAATCATTTAGGTTGGAAAAGACCCTTAAGATCGTCGAGTCCAACCACTAACCTAGCATTGCCAAGCCCACCACTACACCCTGTCCCACATTTACATGTCTTTTAAATACCTCCAGGGATCGTGACTCCTGGGCAGCCTGTTCCAGTGCTTGACAACCTCTTTGGTGAAGAAATTTTTCCTAATATTCAATCTAAACCTCCCCTGGGACAACTTGAGGCCGTTTCCTCTTGTCCTATGACTTGTTACTTGGGAAAAGAGACTGACCTCCACCTCACTACACCCTCCTTTCAGGTAGTTGTAGAGAGAGATAAAGTCTCCCCTCAGCCTCCTTTTCTCCAGGCTAAACAACCCCTCAGCTGAGTTCCTTCAGCCGCTCCTCATGAGACTTGTGCTCCAGACCCTTCACCACCTTCGTTGCCCTTCTCTGGACACGCTCCAGCACCTCGAGGTCTTTCTTGTAGTGAGGGACCCAAAACTGAACACAGGACTCCAGGTGCGGCCTCACCAGTGCCCAGTACAGGGGAACAATCACTTCCCTGCTCCTGCTGGCCACCCTCTTTCTGCCAGTGGTCCTTCAGGTTCTCCTTGTTCTTTGCCTATCTGTCCTTCTTCACCGTCCCTTTTCAGAGTACCTTGTGAGAGCTGAGTCATTAAGTTTCATAATACCTCGATGTTAATGCAAAGGTGATTATTGCACCCTGGCTGCTGAAAGGCAGCCCATCTGAGAGGGGACATCTGACCATGCAGCTGTGCCCCACACCACTGTGCCATATTTCAGCTTTTGCACCACCCTTGGAAATCGTAGCAGGATCTGAAGAAGGCTGGAGGTAACCGTACTTTGGAAAGGTACCAGGGGCTCACGGTTAATGACATAGCCCTCACCAAAAATGCTGGAGGGTCACTAGTAATGAAGAGGTGACCGGACCTTGGCTTGATTTGCCATGGAAGGCAGGACCTCCAGCAGACCAGCAACTTTTTTTGCTACCCCAGGCTGGTTAGGGTCCAGAGCACATTGCCTGTAAGGAAAGGCTGAAGGCGTTAAAGGGAAGCTACAAAGACCATTGCCCACCCCATGGGCTCTCACCAGGGTGGGCCCAACCCCAGACTCTGCTGACCCATCTGGAGCTTTGAGTAAATTCAGATCCAGATGTGGATCTCCATCTCTTTCTCTCTTGGCTTCATCCATACGATATGGCAGCTGGACTACATGGTCATTGTAGGTCTGTTCCAACTGAAATATTCTATTCTATTAATTTCTGATACTCAGGTCGAAACAAGCTGGCAGCTTTTGACATCTGGAGGCAGGTCTGAGCACTTTCCTTGGACCACATACCGGTGCCAAATCCCCTGCCTGATGGCAGCTTTAGCCCTAACTCAGGAATTTGTGTCTTTCAGCTCTTCTTCTACACCACATCACACCACCAGCTCTGTTGGCTGGTAGACAGTAGGAGAAGATGCTTTCTTCGGCTGTTTTCTGAGCCAGCAGCTGGGACAGAATAAATGGACACTTTCTGGTCCTGGGTGGTTTCTCCAGGCCTGTACAAATTACTTGAGTTCTCTGGGTTTGCATTTAACGGGTGCTCTGAAATGCTGATATTGAAGGCAGAAAAGCCAACAGAATGGTGTGCAATCTGCTGCCAGCGAGTGCTCACCATAACCCATAGCAAGCTCAAGGTCTTCAAGTGCAGGGCATGGTGGCAACGTCCCAGGGAGTAGAGGGAGATGGAGAAGGCTCATTGCTGGTGGCCTCCTCCTTCCTCCAACCCTGCTGTCCCTGGGCTGTCCCATCGTGTTTCAGGCTTCGCAGGACTAAAGTGATGGGAAATGTGGAAAAAGAGTAGGACAGCAGCAGATGAACAGTGGCTAATGTGAAGCAATCTGGTGGAAAGGCTGAAACCAAAACCACGTCTGGAGAGGACCCTGCCAGCACACCCAGCTGCCTGCCAGCCAGAAATGTAAGGTGTGGGACAAAGAAGGCATGGGAAAAAGGCACCGGTCTGTTGGGTATAGCTCTGACAGAGAGGGAAACTGAGGCAAGGTGCCCTGACTTGCTGCGTGGTTTTTGCTGGGTGTTTTGCTGCTTCTGCAAAGTATTGCTTGGTCAGGGTGTTCCCAGGGAAAGCTCCCTCCCAGGCTTTGTGCTGGGGCTTGCTGCAGGGTTCGCAGGAACCCACAGGGATTTAAATAAACCCCAACAGGAGCAGGGTAAGCAATTTCCCAGCTCTGCGAGCTGTTCTCAGCAGGAACTGCACGAGGTAGACATTGCATGAGTTGCTTTCCAGGATCTCTCTCTGGGCAAACCAACAAAGGTTTGGGGCAGTGGGAGTAGGTAGAACTTCACCTGCAGAAGAAAATGACCAAGATGCATGGCTGAGATTTTTCTTTCATGCAACCAGATCAGAGTATGTCCTCACAGCCCAGGTATATCTGGGCTCTTGTTCCACGCTGCAGGGTAAACAGGATGTTGATATAATTAGCTTTCCTGTCATCAACCCTATAGCAGCTGTAGAGTGGAAAAAACCCTCTTGGCAGCGTTGGGCCATTTCGTTATGGAAAGATCCAGTGTCTGATTTCAGCCCCCTCCTTCCCTCTCCTTCTAAGCTGCCAGTGGGAGGTCCCAGAGGTCTCCTGCTTCACCTCTTTAACACTTCACCTTCTTCCCCATCCCTTTTGAACCCATGAGGTGGGGGAAAAGACACTTGGAGTTTGGCACAGGGAAAAAAAATGGCTTGGGACATGATTTCTGAGAGGGTGGGCTCCCTATGGAGAGCATCTCTGCCATGTGATGAGCTGCCTCCAGCCTCTGCTGTTGCTGGAAAGAAGGTGGACGCTTGTGGGACAGAGGAGGAGACCTACCCACCCATTGCTAGGGATTTATATGGGGATACAGGGATGGTGGGAACAATGAGTCCTGCAAATAACCCTGATCTGGGAAGGAAATGGTTTGTGTGTCCTAAAGGAAAGGTTGAGTTTTGAATCCTTCTCCCAGGGAGGTAAAACACCCCAAATTGTTCGTACAGTTGGCCTACTGCAAACGCAACAAGAATCATTGAAATCTGAAATAAAACAGCAAAAACGAACCAAAAAAACATCCTCCCTCCCATAATGTTGCATTTTAGGAGGATGCAAAACGGGATGTTTGCAGAACATCAAACTTTCCCCAACTCCCCTGAGCTGAGAAAGGCAATGCATCCTGCCAAGATATATATCTATGCATTCTGTAATTTTGGGGGGGAAGGAAGACAGGTCTGTCCAAATATTCCTGACTGGCTGAAGCCTGGAGGCAGTGGGCAGAGCCCCATGCTGGGAAGGGTTGCAGAGGCGTGGGTACATGTGCGTGGCTTCCCAGTTATGTCCTTGGCTTGTGGCTAGACTGGGGCAGGGAAGGGACAAAACCAAGTAGGATAAAAGCTCCTGGGTGGCCCGAAAACTCTCTTTGGGGCAGGAAGAAGCATCCCAACCCTTGACAGGAGACTGTGTGGAGGCTGGTTGGTTTTAAGTCCTGTAGGGCTTTACTTGCACGGCAAGCATGGCATGGTGGGGATGGGGCTGATGTGAGCCAGGATCTCACCTGGATGTGGAGTGAGGAGGCTGGGACCTTGGGTGGGCTCTGAGGTCCCTCAGTTTCTGTACAGAGGTTTGGTTTCAAAGGATTTACTGCCCTCAGACCTGCTCCTTACACGACTTCTTCTTGTGGGAGCATTGCTATAAGCATGATCATGTGTCTTGCCTGGGTAGGGCAGGAAACACTGGCAAAAGCACATTTCTTCCTGGGCAGCAACATCTTCACGAGGGGAACTGTCATGTTAAATTGATGCAGCTCTCAGCCCGCCTGTGTTGGGAGTGAAGAGGGTCTTGCTCAAGCCCATGCTCTGCCATCTTCCCCATTGCCGGCATGTAAATGTGCTGTTGGGCCAAACTTCAGCCAAGATCTGGGTCCTCCAGACCTTGGTGCATTAATGGTGTCCAAGGTCTTGCTCATCCAGGCTGTAAGACAGAGGTTGAAGCCAAGGTAAGTGACCGATGCTGCCTGTCCATAGGGGCTGTCCTCGCCTCAGTTCACCAGCGGCATGATGGAAATAGCATGGATTGTGCTTTCGGTCTGCAGGAGTCTGCCTCAGGCTTGCTTTCGCCTTGCAGCTCAGGCAGAGCCTTGTCTGTGGCTCAGCCCTGCCGCAAGTCTTGCCCTTTCTCGAAACACGAGGAGCCGGTTGACCTTGACAACTCAGTGCTCGCTCTCTTTATTTTCCTTGCAGAGACATCCCTCAGGGTTTTCCCAAGCTAGATTAAAACCAGAGCACCCTTGGATTACAAAACAGAGCCACAGTCACATCTTTTTCCTCTGCTATTTTCCTTCTCCCTCCCCTACTGACTCTTCCCAGTACAGGCAGACCAGCTGGAGCCACTGGCACTAAAAAAGCATCCAGGACCCAGCAGCCACCCGTCGGCTCCCAGCCAGCCAGCCAAGAAACTTGAGCTGGGCTCAGGAACTGTGGGGGAGAAGCAGCAGCCAAATTTTTGGAGGTTCAGGCTGGGTTGACCAGGAGGTCTCTGAAGGAACGCGTGCAGAGAAGCTTCGAAGCACTGCGGTGAGTGACCCAGCTGCATGTAGCTGTGGGCAAGCCTGATCTTCCCACTCCTGCATTGCCAGCAGAAGTTCGTGTCCTGGTGGGTCTTCCATCCCTCCTAGAGGTGAAAATCTGGGGAAACACCAGCTACAAACACATCCTGAGCTGCTTCAGGTAAAATCTGGTGTCTCACCATCATCAGCATATCCGTCTGAAAACAAGAGAGGTGTTACTGGGTGCAGTCCACTTTGGGTAGTTACATCCTGATGGCCAAATTCCTTATGTATTTGCTGGCCAAGCATCTTGCGGTGTTCCCATATGCAAGTAAGATGTGCTAAGGCCCACACCACCGGTGGCTGCAACCGGAGAGGAGGGTGAACCATCTCAGCTCAAAATCATGCCTGTGAGAAAGGGGAGGGAGGTGGAAGGACGCTTGTGACCATAATAAAGTGCAAAAGTCTGGTCCAAATAAGTAGGTCTCAGTGGGGTGGTGACCCTAATCTGAGATGGTGGCTTTCACCCTGGATTTGCGACTCAAGCAAGAAGAGCAGGGGAGTCTATGGAGTCTCCTGTCAGCAGGAGACCAAGTCCATAGTCTGTCTGCTATGGAGGCCCTTACTGAAAAGCCAGGACACTGCTGCTAGCCAAGATGCAGTCGTTAGCAGGACCAGGAACAGTTCATACTGCAAGGTCCTCAACATTATCTCATTTACCTTGGTTTTGCTTGTCTTCTTTCAAATAAAGTCCCTTCCTTTCAGCTAGGTCCTAGAGCACCTGAGGGCTGAGTTCATTTTTCCCCAGCATATGGGCAGGGCTGAGTTCGGACATCACTATCATTTGAACCCGCTCCTTTTGCCTTCTTAAAGCACGAGGGCCACACAAGTGTTTGCTGCTTGCAGGCCAGCCCAGCGCTGGCAGGACCCCATTGGCAGGCAGGGGTCAATGAGCTGGAAGGCAGATGGATGGAGCCTTCCTTTCCAATGGGCAGATCCCTCTTCTTCAGCAGGTCCCGCATGTGCCAGGGCTTACAGCCTGATCTGCAGAGCCTGCACTTGCCAAGGGGAACCCCGACTGCTGGGGTCCTTGGTGCTGGTGTTTCTGTTTGCTTTGGCTGCTGGCAGACGCTCTGCAACCTGCGATGAGCCAGCTTCGCCCAAGGCTTGTAACGGCGGGCAGGGGATCTGAAAGGAGAGGGATTCCCCATTCGGATTACTGTTAGCTACAGCCAGGGGGAAGGGGGGGGATTGTCTGTGTTGCTGCCGGTCAGACGGGTTGCAGTCTGCAGGATGGTGGGAGATGCCTACAGGCTGGCTCAGATGGGCTGTTTGTGTCCATGGACGGTGGGCACTGCTCCCACCCTTCCCAGGTGCTGGCAGACAAGACCTGGAGTGCCACCTCCTCCACTGACGTCCTCAAAAGAGATCTGGTTCCTCCTTCCCTCTATATCCCATCCATTGTCTGTGGAAACCAGAGGCACCAGGCACTCCAGTGGGCTTCAGGCCAGGCCTGCACATCTGGCCATGACTCCATGTAGGTCTGCAAGAATGAAGAGTAAAGTATCGCTCCATGCAAGTGGAGTAGCCTACTGCTTGTGTCATGCTGATTCTTGAATTACCTTATCTTATCAGTGAAGGGCAGAAGTCATCCTGGCCAGAAGTGAGCTGGGACCAGAGGTCACATGCTGCTTTTTTCCTTGCAAAGTCTTTCACTGGTTTTCAAAGCCACGTGGGGTCCCTAAGACATTTGTTTGCCACCTTATGGGTCAAAGAGGGCTTGGGTTAGGTGATGGAGAGCTGGGGCTTGGTTCTGCCCCTTCCCAATGCTTGTGTCCCTGGAGTATGAAGTCACAACTCATCTCAATGCCATGAAGGGTTCTGGGACAGCTCACACTGCCACAGCATTTGCTTTGTGAATCGGTAAGAGATTTTTTTCTCACCGTAAGGTCTCCATTGCTGTCTCATATGGCCAAGGTCTTCTGAAGGACTGACTAGCCCCTTGGCAGTAATGTCACAGCCCACGAACCTTCCTGCAGACACGGATACTTCACATTGATGCTTTTATGGGAACTGACCTTCCCTAAAGCTCAATTTAGAATCAGTTTTTAGTGTAAATGCATAAAAAGAAGACTGCCTTCCTTCCTTGGGTGGGACTCTTTCCCCTTCAGCCACATGCCTTTGTTTGCTCATGGGTATTAATGTTCAGAAGAGATAATATCCCCAAAGCCATCAGTTGGCGTCAGAGCAGAATAGTTTCCCTGCTGGACTGCAGTAGAAACAGGCACTTTTGAACATAAAATGTCAGGAATTCTAAGCTCCTTAACTTCCAGTTTCATTACCTACTAATTAGATGATTTCCACACTTCAAAGGGTGATAGAAAGATGATGCAGGCTTGTGGTCTGCAGATATCTTCTGGACTAAGATGGCACCGCTTGCTCAAAGGTCTCAAACACTTCACTGAGCAGACACTATGCAAGCCTTCGAGTTGGAAGGGAGTGATGCTGAAGGGAATCACCCCTAAAATAAGTGAGATCAGCAGGAGAAATGAAGGACGGTGTTTACAATATGTGAAAACAAGATATTTGAGCGCTTCTGAGGTTAAGTGTTTCTGCTGGCCCTTCTGCTATTTGTGTCACCTTTATGGCTGCACCACCTTTGCTGAAACGTTCAGCTCATGCCGCTACGTAAATAGTTGTAATCCCCCAGGAAAGAGGCTCCATTCAGCTGCCCACACACAGATGTCTTCTGCCATCAGAGAAATCCTTGGTGTCGGGGCTCTGAGGGCACTAATAAGCCTTAAAGGCCATGACCAGCCTCACCTGTGGCCTCCACCCCCACCCATGAGCCCTGGAGCTCTATTTAAGCTCAACCTGGGGTATTCAGTTTCTGTTTGATGTGTTTTGGAAGAGTGGTGGTCTTTAGCTTGCCTATCAGTTTCTTTTTAGCTGTGTTGAGACTTGGTTTTCATGTCTCTTGAATGTATGCAAGCCTTGACTGAAGCATAAGAGCCTGCAGTATCTCCTCATCCTTATTTACTGGCCACAGTCAGCTCTGTGGTAGCATCTTTTTGCATGTGTTGTGTGCAGGAACCAGAAACCAAGCATGGGATTTGGCTCATGGACTGAGATGCCTATGGGTAGAGGTATTAGCATGCTGGGTTTGGATGTCCCAAGGTAGGTGTGTTGGTGTTTGAGATGCCTGAGAGTACCTCAAGCTTCCACAGGGTGCTGGATGGGCCAAGGTAAACCTTCTCCCGTCTCAACCAGCAAAGTGGGGAGGCAGGCCTAAAGCATCTCTAAGGGCACTAGATGTCTGAGAAACTGAATGATGTTGTTCCAGCCAGCCAAAACTGCTTCCAGTTGGAACTTCAAACTGGTCCCAGTGGGATGGGAGGGGTGGGGGATGTCCTCTAGACCAGCACATCCTCAGCTTTTTTTCCACTCCTACCTCACAACTGCTGGCCTTCACTGTATTGCTGTTATCTTGCTCGCTGTATCCACAGGGGTGATGCTGCCAGCAGCCTTCTGGGGCTTTGCTTGGTAACATATTGTCCTTTCCTCCCCTTCCTTCTGGACCCTTCTGCCTGACTGTAGAAGGTTGGCAGATACTGGTTTGGGCTGGGTGTGTTGCAAGGTGAGGACACAGTGGGAGAGATGGATCCGTTGTGTCTTGCCCCTTCTGTCTGAGACTCACTCTACCAACCCCTCTAGCTTGGTCATGCCTAGGTTTTGCATCTTCTCAAGATCCTACTAAGGTTGTTTTTCTGCTCCAGCATCCCAAGTGTTGTATAAATCCAGCTGCTTGGTCTGCTCTATGACCAATGGCTGTGTGGCCCACAGGGTCCCAAAAGGAGAGAGGACCTAAGGGAATCCAGCCAGAAGACCGGCTCCTTGCTCTGCGGGGTGGGATTGGAAGCACTGCAACTTGGCAGGTTGCTGCCCAAAGCTGAACCAGGGCCATGGTCCTGTCACCAGCCGGTCCTTGGCACAGCTTGCAGGTGCCCCTGGGGTTTCCCAGGATGATGGTTTCAGTTCAGGGTTTGTAATGTAAGCCAGCCCAGCTGAATTTTGCCTCCTTTGGGATTAAGTTCCTGAAAGGGGCACATAGCTCAAACCATACCTCTTGGTTATGAGGGCTGAGCAGTCAGATGTTTGCAGTGGGGCAGTTAGCAAACCCTGGGGCTTGAGGGCAATAGGATAATTGTCTCTTAGGATGGATGTGCTGGTGCCTCTGTACTTCTGACCACTGTGCGAAGTGCAGTTTGGAGCTACGGGTGGGGATGGCTTCACTTGATCAGGCTGTCCTACTTCTGGAAGCCATGAGACCTCACCTACAGGAGCTTTCTCTCCACCTCTGCCACTAGCTACTGTCAGCTCATGTCCTGCAATTCAAGCCTTCCCAGATCCCCCCTCTCTCCTGCCTAGCATCACTGTGGAAGTTGTCCTTTACGTATATTTAAGGTACTCTGAGACATTGAGGGCTGCTCAGCCCAGATCTCAAAAGCTGGGGACGTCAGGTTGCCCATGAAAACATTCATGTTGCTCCTTGGGTGCACGGTGGCACAGTCTGGAAGAGCTCATTCATTATTTTCCCCACCGTACGTGTTTTTTGTAGGTTTTTTGCATGTGTAGTGCAGAGAGCATCAGGAAGGATTCCCTCCTTGCCGTCCTGAGTGTGGCTGGGTGGTTACTGACAGTCCTCCTCAAGCCCAGCTCTGGAGCCAGGCTCACATCATTGCTGGAGACCTGAGTGATTTCATGACGGAGGTGTCCCTGTCATCGTGGGCATCTAAGAAATAACATGCAAGTGAGCAATTCCTTCCTCCTCTTCCCACTTCAAGTGATTTACTACCCCAGTAGCAGAGATGGCCACAGTATTTGCAAGCAACATGCAATGGCTTTAACCAGGAAAGTAGCCATCCTTCCCTTTAATGTCCCATCCCTCATGTGGGGCATTGCTCCTCAAACCCCTTGGAGACCCTACAGACCCTGATTTCCTATTATATGGTTCAAATTCAGTCCCAGAGCTGTTTTGTCCCAGCAAGGTCTTGCAGGGACAAGCGTGTGAGCTGTTTCATGCCCTAGCACAGAGGGTGAGGAGGGGAAGTTCACCTAATCAAGGCATCGCCTATCATGTTAAGGTTTGACATCAGCATCTTCATTTTCTCTTAATGTAGATTTTTCTGGGTGTGAATAATGTAAAGAAGCTGAAACATAAACCTGAAGGAGGTATCCCAGCAGGAGAAATGTTTTGGATCATTCAAGATTGAAGTTACCTTCCCCAGAAACTATTTCACATGGAAGTTGGTTATAAATAACGGCATTTCATACCTTAAAAGCTTCAGAAATATCCAGCAGTGAGTTCCACAGATTAATGGCAGGTTGTAGGTAAAACTTTTTTTTCCAAATCGCAGTTTTTTTCCTATTTGCCTACCAGGACAAATTTGGAAAGGCATTTGATGTTTCTGTTGTCTTCTACTTGCTGGTCTTCACTAGTCTGGAGAAGCTGGCTGCTCTCAAACCATGGGAGGTTTTTGGTTTGGAGCCTCTGAGTTTGCTGGGAAAGTACAAAGGGAGTTGCTTTAAAATAGAGATTTTTTTCAAAGTTTTTTAAAATTTCCCTGAGAAATAGACAGCTAGCACTCATCCATATCTTGAATAAGATTTTATCAATTTAATCCAGAACACTTTTTCAATTAAAAAATGCCATAAACTGCTGAGAAACAGCAAAGACTGCAGTCCTGGGGAAAGCTCACATGTTCAGTTGGGTTTGTATTTTCCATGCATGCTTTTGCCTCAGGACAGCTTTTAATTGCATCTTAAAAATGCCACTGCGGTCCTTGCTGACACTTGGCTTTCTTAAGAGGTGGCTTGTGAAGTGTCACTGACATCAGGGTTCTCCCTGGGAGCAGCAGCACATCCCCTAATACAGAGATTTGGGGAGCTGCTGGATGGAGGAGTGATGCATGAGGTGTTGTCTGTGGTCTCCTCAGGTGGGTTTTCTCATTGAGTTTGTCCTTGCTTTTCTTGAAGGATTTCATTGGGGTTGGCGAGTGTGAATACAGCACAATTGGGTGGGGAGAGCAAGCGGTGTTCCTGCTTCTTGGAGAATTAGATCCTTGGGATGGAGGGATGGGGAGAGGTTTGGAAGGGAATTGATGGGAAGAAATTAAATAATGAGCAATACTGCCAGAAGCGGCCAAAGGCAGTTGAGAGGCAGGGCTGAGCTCCCTGCTCCAGAACCTGCTGTTTTTTTCACCCCTTATGGCCCCAGGTCAATGAGGACAGACTCGGATATGACCCCATGGATGGAACTGTCCCTTGTCACCATGCTGGATGTTGTGGCCTCTGCTGAGGAGCCCAGCAGCTTTGCTTGGAGAGGGATGGGAACAACCCTGCCCAAACACAAGGTCATGGCCAAGCTGTGCTTGAGATGTTGCACAGGGAGCTGGTCACTGTGGTTGAGAGAGCTCTGATCCACACGTGGCCGGGTCTGGATGATCTGGGGACTGTTTTGGGGCAGCATGAATGTCCACCCTGGTGTGCTGTGCCAGGGGGTGGCTGGGCTCCCTCGGATTTGCAGGCAAGCAGCTGTGCTGGTGGTCTCCAAAGGTGGGGAATGAGAGATGACACTGAGGATGCTCCTTGCAAATACAGGGGGAGGTGGCTGTGCTAAAGCATTTCAGCAAACTGGGCACCTGCAGTGCCTCTGCAAAAGCTCTGTGGTCGGGAGCCATGCCCCCTTGCCCCAGGGACAAGCCCTGATGGGTTGGGAGCCTCAGCTGTGAGGCTGGGCAACCCTCCCAGACCTACAGAGTGATGGAAACCTGTGACCATCCATCAGCATCTCCTTCCTCCTCCCTTGCTGAACCTGCACCTCCCAAGACAGCTGCAACCACCCCCTGCAACAGAAAAATAATACAGCTCCTTCTCTTGAGTGTATGCTGGGCATCATCCTCTAGCAACCCCCAGGCAGAGGGGGTGAGTTCAGCCTTGAACATTTACCCTTTGGCCCTAAAATGAGGGTTTTCCCAGGGTGAAGGAGATCCATGCTGGTCTTGCAGGCTGGACCTCCAGAGGGCAAAACCCATCGCACACGTGTGCAGCCTGCAAGGAGCAGGGAGAGCACTGTGTTGAGGATTTGCAAGGTCTGGGAGCTGCAAAGGATGGGATGCAAATTCTCCTTGTGTAGCTGCATGTGCTGTTTGCTGCAGGAGGAAATGTCTTCATGATCTCAGCTGGTTATTGGCTTTCTCTGCCCTGAAGCATAAGGGCTGTGAGGTGCTGCAGCTGCCTCCAGGCCACAGTGACAGCAGGTGCTACTAGTGGAGACATCAAAATATTTAATCCTTTGTTGGAAATTATTATCTGCGGTGTCATTGCGAAGGTGGAGATCAAAAGAGCACAATAAATGTGTCAAAATAAAACCGGAGATGAAGGGAAGTTGCTGGCAGAGGGTAATTATCAAACAAAGTGTAGAGATCTTTTCATGTCTGGAAATTCCCTGTACTGTAAAAAGTCACCAGGTGGAAGTCAGGGGCCACACTATTTCTCATGGCAGCTCTGCTGCCTCTGGCAGAGCTGTGCTCATTCCCCCTGGGATAGAAACTGCTTTCTGCTCCCGCAGGCCACAAAAAGCAATGTTGGGGTTTGAAATGTGACTCACAAGCTCTCCTGCTGGGATTTTTACTTTAGGGCTCCTAAAATACAATTGATTTTTTTTCCTTATTGATTCCCTTTGTGTGAGCTTTGTATTTCCTTGCTAGGCTGGAGGAGTCTGCAGGGCTCTCCTTGCTGGTGGTGGCTTTCCCCGTGCTTGCTTGATCATGTCTCTCTGCTACACATGTGCCTGCTTAATCCCCAAATAATTTCCTCTGGATGAGGTGTGCTGGCAGCACTCGCACAGATGTTTTGTATTGGGTATGGAGCAAGACTGTGCTGAATAATGCCCACACCTGCATGTGGGGCTTTAATTCCAGAACATCCTTCTGGCCTAAGCAGACACTGAAAAACCCCACCTTTTTCAGGAATAGACTTGGATTTAACTGCTGTCCTCCTGGATGGGCTTCTCACCTGCATTCGGAGTGGGGTAGAGAGCCAGGGGATGCTACTTCAGCACCTCTTCTATCTTTACCCAACTCCTCCTTTTTCAGGTAAGTGGAGGCGTTTGGTGGGTTTAATTTTTCTCTCCTGGCTGTGTTTTTTTTCTTAGCCATGATGGAGAGGGACTATAAAATCCTTATAAAGGACACAGTAGATTTTGGTGCTGAGTGTTGGGTCTGGATCTGTCCCTGTGTGTTCTGAGCGAGGGATCCCAGGGAGAAAAGCTCAGCTTCCTCAATCTGTGCCTGTTCCCTGTCCCCTATTCTTCCTATTGAAATAGTTTTTTGTCCTTTTTTCCAAGGGATGTGGCCATTTTCTCAGGTACCCATGACAGCATTGTAGCAGGGGACTGAAACAGGCTGTTTGTGTAAGGTAGTGCACATCAGTTAAAAAAAAACCCCAAACCTCTCATAGGATAAACAGCCCCTATCTGCCTCAACAGGCATGTTTGGGATGGGAACTGCCCTTTGCAGAGGAAATGTGGATCATGCCATAGTAAAGTCTAAAGAGATTAGAGACGGGAATAGTTTCTGTGTGAAGGTCTCTCCGTCGACTGTCCGAGCCCTGGCATGATCTGAGAGATCTGTGTATGGCATCTGAGATCTTTCCTGTATTGGGGATTCACTGCGTACCCCATCAGTCTGCAAACTCTATTTTAAACGTGGGGTGTTTGCTTTCTCTGCAAAGCCAATGTGGGGAGGTCACCTGGATGTGATGGGAGATGTTCCTGCACCTGGTGCAGGGGCTGTTTATGGGGAGCGTTGATCTTGGATAAGTGGTTATCCAGACAGTTTGGGTAAACAGAAAATGTGGCTCGTAACCAGCGCTGGCGCAAGACCTGTGCTGGAGCAGCAGATCAGATGGAGAACCCACTGGACGTGACTGGAGAGGCTCCTCCAAAAGTTGGCACCCAGGTTTGCTTTGGTGGCCTGAAAACAGGCACCTGGTGGCATCTGAGACTCCTCCATCGCCAACCACTGATGTCCAACATCAAGACGTGCATATTTAGGTTTCTTAATCTGCCAGCTGAATCCCACCTCTGATAAGGAGATTGCAGGATGGCAAATGCAGAGGCCAGGGGGTGAGGGGAAAGCAAGGCTTGCCCAGCCCATGCTGGTGGTGGAGCTGTGTGTAGGGAAGGAGGGTCCTGGATATCTTCTGGGAAATTCTGCCCTAAAGCCACAAGACAATGTATGGTGAGCTGGAAAAATACACACAGGTGTCTCATTTTCATCTAGATTTGTGCATGTGCTGGATAAAGAGGGATGATTTTTGGAAACCCCTTTGGGGCTGCCATTCCTGGAGATGCTTGGTTAAGCTGGTGGTTGTCCCAGGACTTTGGGCAGGTGAAAAGGAGCCCACTGGATCCGGAGTGGGGTGCGTCTTTTGGATGGGGAGACCCTGGGGGGTTCAGACCATTTGGGAGCAATAGTAGGGAAGATGGTGGAGATGCACCATGAGGATGTAGTTAGAGGGGGCTGTTGGGGAAGGTGGTCCTGTGGGAAAAGCTTGTTTGGTAAATCTGGAGGGTGCAGTAGGAAAACAAAGGATTAGCAGGGTGGGAGAAAGTCTTTCACAGTGAGGAAGCAATGTGTTGGGAAATACTGTGTCTGGGAGGAAAGCTGGGCAGGATTGAGCCAAGGTTGCTCAAAAACCACCAGAAACTTGAGATGCATAAGCTGCTTTGAGGCCGGGGGATTTGTCCCTTCAGGGTTCTGTTTTTAGCAGGTTTACCTTTGATATTTAATCTTTCATTTTCTTTTCTTTCAAACTTTGTGCCTGCATTTGAGGTTAATTCCTACAAAACACCAGCCGTCACCTCGAGCCACGTACAACGCGTGCTCAGACAGGTCCCGTCGGAAGTGGTGCTCAGTCAGGAGCTCAGGTTTGGGGATGAGATGGGATGCGGAGGCGGGTGGACAGGCAGCTACTGACCTGGAGCTGTACCCAGTGGCAAGGGACCACCTCTGGCTCCAGTGGGTGATGTGGGGGTGGACAGGGCAGATCCAGCCTTCACCAACAGGACCCCCATGAAGAGGTCTTCAAGGGAACATCATATTGCAAAATCATAGTGATAAGAGCTCCTTGGGAAAATGTATCCCCTCGATTCAAAGGGAGGTGCCACCTGAGGGCTTTCCAAAGCCAACTCCTCCTGTCTCTCTCCCTTTCTCGGTGTAGATAACCACTTCTAGAGGTCAGAGCGGTGAGGATTCACAGGACCCCAGCAGACATCCAAGAGATGACCCAACTGATGAGCCGAGCAGTATGCAATTACCTGGCTGCTTTCAGAGCGGGTCACACCACCCTGATCCTGCTCCAGGAACATGGCATGCCATGTGAGGATGGGCTCCGGGGCCCCTTGCAGCTGCCTGCTTGTGCACCTGGGTGCTTTCATCTCCCCGCTTTCCAGGGAGAGAGCTGCCAGGTGCTTTCCCATGGAGCTGGGGCTTTGTCGCTGCCTGTCCCAATGACGAGCCCTTCGGGATGGGTTCTTCAGCAGCTTTTCTGCTGTGTGGTTTGCCCTGTGCTGCTGGGAGTCCCCTGATGTAAGGCAGCAAACAATGCCTGGACCAAGGCTGTAGGTCCCATTCAAGCATGCTGAAGCCACCATGTACTCATGAGGGGCCAGGAATTGGGTTAGAAATTAGAAATTATTTTTTTTCTAGAATTGGAAAAAAAAGAAAAGCTCTTCAGAAATGCAAACCAGCCTGCTGGCACAAGAGAGATATTCAACGGGATGAAATGTGGGGTTGTGCCCTCCTGGAAGAAGTGGCAATCCTGGCCTTTGACGGGTGTTGCACAAGCATGAGATGGAGTCGTGCTGCAGTCTGTGGCAATGCGGCCGAATGCTTCGGCATGTGAGCTCCCTGTGAAAGGAAAGGCTTTTTGTGATAAGCCGTATTATCACAGGCCCTTATGCAATATCCTCCCACATTCCCGAGAGATGGGATCTGTAACAACACGGATGAGAACTGGCTTGTCTTTGTGCTCGGTGCTGTGTCAGGGCCTGAGCGGGTGCTGGGAAGGGGTAGGACCACACAGCTGGGGAGAAGCAGGGAGGGAGGAATAGCTGAGGCTCTTCCCCTCTGTGGCTCTTTTGGCTCAGCTGCATGTGGATCTTGGCCATGGAATTCATTTTGCTCATGCAGTGTCTTGCGTATGCCTCAGAAGGAGGCATCAGGACCCAAGCAGGTGGATTTGGTGGCCCGGGTCTCTGTTAAAGCCTGTCTCTCTTCCTAGTGCTCTGTTAGGTAGTGACTTGGAGGCAGGACTCTTCATAAATGTCCTAAAAGCAATTCATGGGTTAATACTCCAGGGAATGTGAGAGCTAGTTCAAGGCAAGGTCCATTTCCCAACAGCAAGTGGAAGTGACAGTGCTCACCACAATATCCTTTTCATGACAATAAAGGTCTGACTTTGAATGATGAAACCAAGAACATTCATAGCTGAAGACTGTCATTAAATTGCCCCTCGAGGGCCTCGCTAGATGCAGGTGTCAGGGAAATACAGGATGTTTTGTGTATGCTCAGCATACTGAGTCTCATCCCGAGGAAAGGAACATGCTTGGTCTGGAGCAAAGACAAGAGCCGTTTGCTCTGTCTACCTGGGTCGCCTCTTGTAGCTGGGAAGAGATGTGAAGGCTGAAGTGATGTGCAGGGGGTGACCGTGCCTGAAGTGACAAGGGAGGTAGGAAGGAAAGCTTGAACACCTTCAATAAGTAGGGGTGGGTGTAAGGGAGGGTTGTCCTTGGTCCTCACCCTGAACGGTGAAAGGAATCCCTGGTGAAGGAGATGCTAGAGCAACAGGAGGACAAGCAGCAGGAGACATGCAGAAGCCTGTATTGCTCTTGGAGTAAATTAACATCCCCTCTGAGAGAACCTGAGCATGATCCTGGGCATAGTTTGCACCAGAAACCCCCTTCCTCTCATCCATGTCATGTTGTATGGATGAAATTGGTCTAGACCCGGCCCTTTGCACCCTGAGCAGTCCTCTAGCCCTCCAAATTCCAGGTCACACCCTCAGATTCCCCACACAGGCCCATGCCCCTTTGCAACACACTACTACGCTGCAAACGCCTTTCTGAGCTGTGACACCGCAGGGACGTTACTCCAGGCACTGCGAATGGGACAGAAATGTAAGAAACGACTGTGGCCCCAGGAAAGCCATGGGAGGTGCGGTGGGGATATGCACAAGTGTCATCTAACCGTGAAGATGTGAGCTGCTCTGCACTGCTGGGACCTGGGGTCAATTCTCACTCTCCAGCATGGTTGCCTTCAGCAGAATAGAGATGAGCACTAGGAAGGGGGAAAAAAGTGGAGGGGAGAAAGAGGCAAAAGGAAAGAAATGGGGAGCCAAGGCGTTAGGGGAAAGCAGAGGAGGAACAGCTCGCTCCACCCTTTCCTTTATCCTACATATGAGAAGATGTGGGGAGAAAGCAACACAAGTGGAGGAAGGAGTTGATGCTAGTGGGTCACCTACATCTGGGACCATGCAAAAAGATATGGGGAAGGGTAAGGGAAGAGTTAAAAGAGCAAAAGTTTTGCCTTCACACCCTGGGAGGGGAAGGAAACCCCTTGCATTCAGGGAAGCATGAGTATTGAGCCAGATCGGGGCCAGGACACAGTCTGTTTGATTTCCCATCACCTACAGTGGATGCAACGCGGCTAGATTTGTTGGCAACGAGTTGCACCGTCTCTGCGAGTGGTGTGAAAGAGCGCTTCCTTTTGTTTGCTTTAAGCCTGCTGCCAGGCTATCTTGGGACCTTCCAGTTCCTGCAGACTATGAAGGCTGCCGGCTTTCCCCTGGCCCAATGTCATGCAGTCCAGAAGCACAAAGGCTTGATCCGAATTGGCACTGTCTCTGAGGGAAGTTGTTGTGTTGCTGCTGACCAAAGGCGAGCCACCCCGATGCCTTGAGCTGCCGCAGATCTGGCTTCTCACGCTCCGGTTGTAGGTATTTGCTTTGATCTGCCTCACTGGGAAAAATTGCCCCAAAGTCATGATGATAAGCTGGGCTCTTGGTTTTCTCTGCAGCACTGAGGAGGTGGCTGGGATGGAGATGGCGGCGAGGTTGACGCTGGGGGAAGCCCATGTGCATCTCTGATCCCTGCCAGGTGCTGGTGGAGACTGAGTTCGGTCTAACCCGAGCCCTTCCACCAACCCTGCCGCTGGGTAAGCCAGACCTTGTTGCTGTCTGTCCCCTCTTCTTCTCTTGATGATGGATATTAAGAGGCCAGCTTTGAGAAGCAAAGTTCCCGCTGGAAGCACAGCCTGGTGATGAAGGGGAGCCAACATAAACACCTGGCAAGCTTCCCTGGCCAAGTTTCACACCTAGAATAAATCAAAACATCTTCCTTCCTGCTCAGGCAGCCCCCAAGGAGTTGCTTGCTCCTGCCACACACACTTTCTGTTCTTTCCAGGAGAAAACTTGCTTCCTTTGGAAAGTTTGCACCATGAAACCTTTTATTTTAGACTGGCCCCCTCAACTGTGCTTCTGGCCAAGGGCTGGGAAGGGGGAATGCTGGTCCCTCTCCTGTACTGACTTCAGGCATGCTTAGCCTGGGAGGTCTGTGCATCTGTCGTTAATTAGGGCTCCACAGTGAAAAAAATATGGAAAAAAACTCACAAACAGCTCAGGGTGAGGAGGAACATCCTCCCACCCCTCCTGGTGATGGAGTCTCTTTGGCTTTATGCAACCTGGTGTTGGTTCATTTTCCAAACAGCTATGAAGTCAGGTGGGAGTGACAATGTCCTCTCAGTCTGTCTTCCTTCTGATATACTATTTACAAGCTTGCTGGCTTCAGAAAGGTAGAGTTGCCCTGACATGCCAAGTGAGGTGGTCCTTGATTTTATTTTGCTTTGAAAGAATGATTATTTTCAGGAGAGGATGAGAACTATGGTGAGGAATTAATCTAGATTTTGGAAAAAGTCCATAAGGAAATAATCCAGTGCTCTGTGCTCCTATGGAGGAAAATCACATCACCTGGAAGACAACCAGGTGCCCCACCAATGCTCTCACCCTCTCTGCCCTCTGGATTCTCTTGATGGTCCCTGTCCCATCCAGCTCATTTCAGCTGCCAAAGTGTAAGTGCCAAGTGCTGTTTGATGTGACCTGGGATATCCCGTCTGTCCTCTGGTTGCTGGCCCAGAAGGACGTGGGTGTCTTGCAGGTTCTCAGTCAGGCATCTCAGATCCCTGTGGCCCCATGAAGATAGCAAAGGTCTGACAGGACTTCTGTAAGAGGAGTGGTTAGGCAGGCCAGGACTTCATAGCTTGGGAAAGAAAAGGGGAAACACAGCAGGACCATCAAATCCAGGGTGATATGGAGAGGTGGGAGGGAATGACTCATTTGTTGAGAAGCGATTTCTCGGAGGAATTTCTGGCCAAAGTTTGGGAGGCATTCTTGGACACCTACACCAGAGCTCTGGCCATGCATTTTGCATTGCTGGAGAGGATTACGTGTGCTGGTGCGATAGCAAAGCAATCCTCTGGCTCAGCTTTCCACCGTGAAAAATGGTGATTTCCAAAAACACCCTCAAAAACATTTCCAAGCAGTAAACTCTTTGTCAGCCCAGTCAAGCTTCAAAGCAGAAGGAGGAAGGCACAGCTAATTCAATGAATTTTTTTTTTGTACAAGTATGTACTTGGAAAAGAAGCATCCTATTGTGTTCCTTCGGAAGAGAGGTAACTCCACGCTCCTCCAGGAGAGAAGGGGCAGCGGGAGGTTCAGCATCCTGCTGCATTTACAACGTTTTCACATCCTCGGGTGAAAGTTGACACAAGGCTGCCAAGTGATGTGATAAAGGAGGGGGATTTTTTTTCTTCTTCTTTTACAAAGTCTTCCTCCCAAATGACCTGGTGACATCAGATCTTAAATTTGGAATTACTTTAAGAGTCGCTTTAGTCTTCCCCCTGCCCGACTGGGAGAGAAACAGCGATTTCATAGCAAATCTCTTTTAGGATCGCTTTCCTGTCAAAAGCAACAGCAGAAAGCAATGAGGAGAAATAGGGGGTTTTGTCTCTGGCAAATTTTGCTTCATTTTAGAACAATGTATTCCTTGTCTTAGCTATTAGCTCAAGTGATTAACTTATTATCAATGATTTATGACTCCTCTTAAGCTATTGCCAGGCTTATGGGACTGACATCATCAAATTGCTCCACTTAAGAGCAGGCAGAGCCAGCAGATAAGCAATCCTGACTAGTTGCTACTGTTCCAGGCAGGATTTGCTGAAATGTCAACGGTGTGAAAAGCAGAGATTCAGTTTTCTTACCCATGCTTTCCTCTTCCTGCGGTGATGGTCCAAGCTCTGGTGTTGGAGCGTGAACTTGTGCTTCACTATCATGAAGCTCCATCAGTGGTTTCCAGTGGAAGCAAAGGTAGAAGCCAGTAGCTACATGCTGCCAATAAGATTAGATGCATCCAGCAGCTGACAGCCCTCGGCTATGAGTGAAAAGTGGAGCATCCTAAAATTGGCTGCTCCTTGCACCCTTGATAAGGGGCCTCTGTAGTCGCTATGCAGAGAGGATCTTGCTTTTCTTTCACCATCCTGAATGTCTCTGCTCCTCTGGGTCTTCTGCCCCATTTGGGGCCATGAAGCTATCTTATAGGCAGGTCTCCGGTGTTTTTGCCCTTGCTTCAAGTGTTCTTCCTTTCCCATTTGGTGTCCTCTGCAAAAATGCTTCCTCCTGGAGCTTCAATAACCTCTGAAGCAAGTCTCTATGCCACTGTCACTGACCTGAGTAGTTCTCCAGCTGGGGGCAGAGAGAAGGAAATGGGGGCTGCAGAAGGTCCCTGGAAGGTTCAGGGCTGGATAAGCTCTTGGAAATACCCATCTGATCGTTGCACCTCATTGCCCACTCTTCTGGCTCTCCTTCTCTTCTCCCTTCTGGTGTCCTGGAGGGAACAGGTCATGGCTGAGCTGGAAGCTCATCCATACAAGCCAAAAAGCCGGTGGAGTCACCTGCATTTGCCATATGAATCCCCCTTCTGGTCCTTAAATGGATGGGGGCCAGGTCTGGTAGACCTGGACAGGCAGGGTCTGAGGCTCTCGTTGCTCTGTGAGCTGCACAGCAAATGTTCATCCGTCTGGGGTTCCAGCAGAGCAATATGGCCCAATGTCATCACAGCCTGTTTGCTGGGCATGCCAAGAGGGAAAGCAAGCAGGAGGACATTGCTCTGCAAAGTGGGGGCATCCTCCTTCCTTCTCTGGGCTGCTCTCCTGCAGCACTTCACTCCTTGTTCAGGGAGGTTACGCAGCTTCTGCTGCGTTGTCTCTTTACCCATCTCCTCCCACTCGTCTCTCACCCAAGTAGAAGTGTCTTCAGATACAGCCCAAAATGTAGTCTGTGCCCCCAGGCTAGGAATTCTTGGTCTGGAGGAGAGAGACCGAACAGGTCCTGGAGATGGCTGTGGGTGCTGCCACCTCCTGAGGTGCTCCATTGGAGTCCTGTGCTGCCAGGACACTTCATGGACCAAAGCCATCTCTGCAGCTGTGGGCACACATCCCTCTCCCACCTCTGCAGCCCAAAAACATAAGGAGGGTTTACCTTCCTCCACCACCGCACCCTCCTCCCCACAGCCCAGCCTCCTGGCTTCATCCTGCTCCCTCTGAACGCATCCTGATCCAGGGTTTGCACCGTATCCTGACCCTCCTGTAGCAATCGAGCTGGGGCCTTGCTCTGAGCTGGTATCTTTGATCAGGGCAGCTCCTGTGCTTCCAAATCAACCATTCCTCCTTTTCTGGGGGGTAAGTCCTATCTGCTCCCTGTTCCTTGGTCATCACAGACTGCAGGCAGGGGAAGATGCTGAAAAAAGATGTTAGGGCCCATAGAGAGGCTTAGGATGATGGATTCGAGGTCGTGTTGAGTACAACTCTACTCCACCGTCCATTAGCAAGGGCTTTGCTTTCCTGCTCCCACCAGGAGCTACTTGGCCACGTTGGCACGGTACAGCTCTAAACCAGGATGCTGTCTATTTTCTTTTCAGGGCGGACACCGTTGTCAAAATAAACCTTCCAAGATAAACCTTGCTGCCATTCACCCCTGGGTCACTGCTTCAAACAGCCCGAGGTTATCAGGTCCAACCTGGCCACGGGTGGGAGATGACCTGAACATGGTCGCGTCCAGCACCTGTTGGGTGGTTGGGGGTGAAGTGAATCGCTGGTTCTTCCATGTGCCTGATGGATGGACACCTCCCTTCCATCTCTACCCCCATCGGCAGGACTGCC
This sequence comes from Haliaeetus leucocephalus, assembly GCF_000737465.1. Taxonomy (NCBI): domain Eukaryota; kingdom Metazoa; phylum Chordata; class Aves; order Accipitriformes; family Accipitridae; genus Haliaeetus; species Haliaeetus leucocephalus. Next base: position 2,978,395 of record NW_010973177.1, on the reverse strand, counting down.
AGGAGGTTGGTGTCATTGCTGCCAGTCCCTGCAGAAGAATTAAGGGCTGACCGGGTAACAGTTTGCACGATCCCCTGCCTTCCCTCCAGGCTGTCCCTGCCACAGCTGGAGCCTCCTGGCATCGCCTGGCTCTCTTCTTAACATGTATTGAACCCAGCCACCCTCCCACCCCTCTGTGGCAGCTTCATCCTCATGGCAGAGCCTGGGGGACACACTTTCAGTAAGAAATGTCAGGCCTGTCCCAGCCGCTGAGTGCCTCAGTTTCCCCATGTGTGAATTGGAAGAGGAGGTTATCTCACCTCTATGCTCTTCAGCCCAGGATGGGCTGTCCCCTGCTGTGTCACGCACGCTGCCAAGCATGTCAGGGGGCTCGGGTCTCCTGGGGACAAGTTGGTGGCTGTAGGATTATCATCACTATGGCAGATGGTAGCTTCTCCTGTAATGGGCACGAGTGAAGTTGTTCAGCAAGCCAGCAGATCGTTTTTCTCACCTTTCTGCTGCCAATCCTCATCTTTGCCAGGTCAGAAAGCGTCTGGCATGCCCGCATGTCCAAGGGCCAGCAATGCAAATGCTGGGCTGATAAAATGCCTTGGTTCTCTTGAAGCTGTTGAGATTTATGCTCCAATTGAGATTGAAGGCACAGCATGCAGTGGTTAGAGTAACATCGTCAAAATAAACCAGGAAAAGGCTGCTGTGATACCCCCTGCCCACTATTTCTGCTCATCTGATCTGGGTATGGTCCCACTGAGGGATGTGAACAAAGAGACAACAAGGGAGCATCAGTGAGGGAAATGCCAGATGATCTTCCTGCACTCAGTGATGCAGTGAAGGCATTTGTTTGGTCTTGGTATAACCCGTGCCTTTTTTATAAAAAAAACCCAAAGGATGGAAAATAAACCAAGAACCTTGAAGTCAGTGTGAAGTTTGTTCATGTGGATAGTGGGGCTCAGTGCAGTTCAGCAGCCATAGGCTGGTGGAGGTACCCTAGGACCTGCTGGCCTCCAGCTGTGGTGGGTCTCCTACCGGACCTGGCAGATGTGCAGATGTTTAAGGTATCATAGAGCATTTTGTATGTCACCAGGCATCTTGCAGGGAGCCAGCTGACCCCTCAATCGCAAAGACTGTGCTCTGTAAGCCAATTGCTGTGCTAAATTCATCAGCTGCTTCTGGTGGCTTCTCGTCTCTGAAAATGTAGCTTGGGTCAAGTTGGAAGAAGCAGCAGCAGAGGGAGCTGGTCGGCCAGTGGATGGTTGAAAATTATCGCTTAAAAGGTGTTCTTGTTTCACTGAGCAGCACTTCAGGGGCTGAGCAGAAGCTGGCCTGGAAATATAGCACCCTGCCGCTGTCATTGGGCTGGATCCTGTGTGGTGACCGGGAAAATGACCTTCTGTCCTTGCAAATAAATCCAGGAGGCAGCGGCGGGATTGCAGATCCAACCCAGGAGCTGCTTGAAGCAGCAAATGCCGGGCTGTACTCCACAAGTACAAGAAGTGCGTCAGCACAGCCTGTACTCAGTAAATAAACTCCATCCCACGTCGGTCCCACTGAAGGGCGACCTTAGAGCTACGCTACCAGCGTTAGGGCTAAATCTCACCAGGGCTCGTTAGAGGGAAAGGAACGTTGGACGTGGGAGGTGATTTTATTTCTGCCTGATTTAGTTTCGCAGGTCTGGGTGAAGCAACGTTTTGGATCCCCCTGGGAGGGATGTGACCCTGCAGGAAGGGCATCCTCCGGCAACACTGGTCCCAATTTGCTGGTTTTCCCAGAAAGTGGCGTTTTGTCTCTGCTGAAGGAGAGGGTTGCCTAAGCTCCTCTAGTTTGGGATTTTTGTACTTCATTTGAAAAAGCATTCAAGCTAAAGATGCCGCTCTCCTTTGCAAGCAAAATCTTTTCAAGATTATCTCGCTCCTTTTCAGAAAGCAGATGTTGGCAGTAATCTTAATTTCACATCACTGAAATTTTCTTTGATTTTATTTTTATTCTGTTTTTTTAATCACTTATTTTAAATTACAGAGTGGGAGGATTGCTCTACAATTTAGGAAGATGTTTGTGGCTCAGGAAAAACAAAAAAATTCAGTCCCCTCATTCTGCTGTAAATCTGAGTGATCTCGGTAAATTTTTAATACATCTACCATTGATAGTCTATTAAGGTTTATGTCATTTGAATGAATAGCCATTTGGTCAAAGGACTTCAGGCGCTTTAGGAGCTGGGGGTCTAAATCTGTCCTTGCCTTGCCTTTGCTTGTAATAATTCCCTGTTGCTGTGAAATGAGGATAACCACTCCATCTCCCAGCGGGCTCTTGGGAGGATTTGCCCATGTCTGCTGGAGATGCTCAGGGGTTGCTGGAGCTCCCGCTTGGGCAGCAAAGCCTTGTGTGAAGGGTGTCCCCTTGGTCACATCCCCTAATGTGGCTGTTACGCCCTGTCCCATGGTGTGCCCCAGCTGCCCCATCTCCCAGGAGAGGAGACGTGTGGTTTGGCAAAGAGGTTGCCAGGATGGATTTTGCTTTGCTGTGAGGGCTTATGGAAATCTCTGGCCAGCTCCAGCCTGTGCTGTATTTTCTGCACTACTTCTGCAATTTCTGCACTTTCAGATAGGGCTTTTCATTTGCTTAAACTTGATTCCTTTTTTGGGGTTTCAACAGTGAAAGCAGATCAATATCTCCTGAACCTCCTCTGTAAAGATGGGGTGTGATTTGCTGCTATACTGCAGCTTTACGTGCTGGAAGCATTATTACCCGCTTCCCCCTTGCCTCTCCTTATTCCCACCATGAGCACATTAAGTCATGCCACAGGCAGAGACCCATCAAAGGTTATAACTGCTGTGGATGTTTCCTTAAGTGTCTTATTCAGAACATGATGAGACTCGAGTGCTTCTCCTAATGCAGTCACAATTCAAAGTTACTTGTGCGCTCTTAACTAATAAACTTGCAATTGCAGACCAGAATAGAAAGCTCTGTAATCATGTAAAATTGCTTTCTGACGGGTGAAAATGCATGAGCCTGGGGTGGAGATTTGCTTCCCTTCCCCCTTCTCCTTGTTTCTTAAGGCAGGGAGTAGGAAGCCGGAGATTGTGCCTGATGGGGGCTGGGTGGAGGGGAGCGGGAGACAGGAGCATCCTCTCCTTGCTGTAGCGATGGGTCTTTTTGAAGCCCTCAGCATTCAAATGGGATTTGACACTGGTTATCGTTGCAAATTGTGATTATACGGCAGATGGGAAAGAGATCCCTCCGAGGCACTGTGAAAGCTTCCCCGCTCTGGGCTTCATCCAGCAGGTCGCTGAGCCTTCCCCGATGGTGCCAAGTTCCCCCTTCCCTGGAAAGGATCATGCTCAGCGTCTCAAGGAGAGGTGCGCTGCACTGCAAGGGAAAGAGCAGGCTGGGAAACGGGGCTCCCTGCAATGAGCCTGGCAGCCCCCATCCTTTCATCCATGCTGTCTGAAGCATCTGTGCTTCACTGGGGGGTATGTGAGCTCCAGAGAGAGCCGGGAGAGCCTGAGCACAGTCAGGGACATCCCCTGGGGTAATGCCAGACCTTGGCTCGAGAGCAGGCGAAGAGGTCTCCTGATGGGTGGGAAATAGTCCAGTGTCTCCAGCTGGAGAAATCCTGAGGGGTCTGCAAGAGATGGCGAGGGAAGGGGCTTTTTATGCTGCAGACTCGGTGGGACACCCGGGCTTAAAGGTGTGGGCTGAAGTGCCACGTCGAATGGGGCTCGGTAGGCAATGAAATGCGAAGGGTTAACTGTTCCACGTGCGGAAAAGGCCACCTCTGAGGAACATCTCCCTCCTCGTCTTTCCGAGGGACGCGCGGCTCAGCAAGATGAGCTGACGACGTGAGGCATTGCAGGGAGAGCATCGTCGGCGCGGCGCTGCGAGATGCCGAGCCCTCTCCGAGGAGAATTCCAGGGCCGGGAGCACGGCGGGGTCATCTCCCTCCCAGTTACGCACGTGCAGAGCGGGAGGCACTCCCCGGACACTAACGGGGTTATCCCGATGTCAACCCGGGTGACGGCAGGGCAAGGGCCAGGACGTTCCCTCGGCTGGAGCCTCGCCTGGCTGAGGTCGGATTTCCAGGGGCAGGAATAATAATGTCCCCGGAGACATTTGATGCACTGCGTGTGCTGTGACGGCGTCCGACGGACGGATGGTTTCATACCTACAGGGCTAAATCAATGCTTCTCTGTCTATAAAACACAGCCCTTAGGTGCAGCACATGCACCTGGCACATACGGGGATATAGGCACGAGGCAGTGAGGGAAGATGCCCAGCAGTTATAATTCACATGCTTGCAATTCCAAAGTTGAGCTTAAACTCCAGATTCAGTCAAAATAAATCTCAGATCCACATTTCCCTCTGTGAGGTTTGGCCTTAATTGGGACTTCTGTGTTCATTCTGAATTATTCATAATTTTTTTTTTTTTTCCATACAGTCTGGTTTTGGTTATCCTGCTTCATCTCGAGTGTCTTGCATCTCAGGCTGGCTCATCTAATTAATTGGCACCTATGAGAATATGAGGCACAAAAATCCCTCCAAGCCTTTCCAAGACCTTCATATCTAAATTCACAGACCAAGGGCTGAGGTTCTGGCTACTAAGTATTAATACTCATTAATTAATATTTATCCTTGTCTTCTTCCATTCCACTCTTGTCCTTCATTTATGCTGCTCCTCCTTCAGTAACTCAAGTCGAGACCATCCCATCAGTGTCACCCAAAACCTTCCTGGAGCTCCCTGCTTTGCATCTTACCTGGACTGAGTTGATATCTATATTTCAAAGGACCTGATATACTTTAATAGCAGAAATCAAGGTGCTCTCCCAGTTGGTTTCTGGCTGAGGGGAGGAACGAATGTCCTGGAGCATGCGTACCAAGAATGGGTGCAGAGGTGGCTCAGCCAAAATCACGCACTCTCCATGGGGACCATGACTACTGCAGTCTCCAAGCCAGGATGGCCATCTTGCAGGTTCAGCTTCTGGCTGATACCTTAAGGTTGTAGAAGACCATGCGTGGCTGAGGGTAGTCCCTCCTTCACGTGTGCCTCGTGCCACTGAGTAGTGGCCACAGAGCTGGCCTGCACTCAGAAGGCACTGAGGGATGTCTGACAGAGCCAGCGCCAGGCCATTGCACCTGTGGCTTCCTTCCTATGGTGCTGGTCTCCCCAGGAGATGAATTTTGATGGCATGAGAGTGTTTCCAGGCAATGTGTTGTGTCTTCCTTCCAAGGCGGAGTGAGTTACGACCATCAAGCCTGGAGATCTCTGATCTGTGGGAAACTGCAGCCACGTCCAAGGATGAGATGATGAGGTGCCAGATTAAGGTCAGGGCTAGCTGAGAGGGAGCATATCTTTCCCATCACGGCTGCTGGGATGCTTGGGGGAATGGAAGAGGACAGAGAAGCTGTGGGATGACGCGGTGGTCTGAGGGCAGAGGTCTTGGACAAGGGGAAGATGTCCAGTGGCTACAGCTCCATCCACACTCTTGTCTCTGCCTCTCTTCCTCTCACTCTGTTTGGGCTGGAAAAAAAAGCCTTGAGTGCAAGAGGACCCTCTTAGCACCCTGCCAAGCGGAGAGTCTGGGCCAGGACAGAGGCTATGTCACAGGGCCATTCCCATAGCAATGATGTCCTGCGTGGGAAGGTGTTTGGGTCTCGGAGGGGGCTCCTTGTGTCTCCTAGCCAAATGACAGACCCCAACCTCGCCTGGCTGGGACCAGCGAGAGTCCTCTCTGCAAGAGCTCTGAGCTGCTGCAGCCCCTATAGCAGTTAAAGAGTAAATAATGAAATTAAACAGGCACAAACAAGCACAGAGATCAGAATTTAAGACTCCCCGGCGCTTCTGGCCTGACAGAGAGTCGCAACAAAACCTTTTCTCAGCCGGCTTTGAAAGGGAAACCCACACAAGCTCCTTTTGCTATTCAGCCCAAACACAGGGCTGCTACTCATTCGAGCCCTCTGAATGTTTTCTTAGCTCCCGGGTTCATCGGGCTGTGCCAAGAGCACAAACACTAAGGCCACTGGTTGTAGGTGGGCAGGAAATGACAGCGGCGGACCAAAGTGTTTTCCAGAGCATGGTAATCAAGGCACATCCCTTGATTACAACCCTCTCATCCTTTTTTTTTTTTTTTTCCACAGTAAATGGGGAAAAGTGGATGAGAGGACATCCTGGAGTCTGCTCAGCTTCCTCCTGTAATTTCTATTAGGGCTTTGGCTCAGTTTGCAAGTTGAAGCCAAGCTCTTCATCCTCATTCAGTTCCAGCAAGATTGAGGCCAGCACAGAAAACTTCCATCTGAGCCATTGGACATGGACTGGGGGCTTGGCCAAAATGGGTCCAGAGCTCAACCGTTGGTTTGGAAACTACCTACTGCTGTATGTGCCATCTTCATCTGCCCGGGAGCATGGCTTCTTTGGCAGAAGGCATGGGAGTGGGATCCTCTCCTTGGGATGCATAGCTTAGCTGTGCCTCAGTTTCCTTTCAACCTTATTGCTGTCTCACTGGGGTGCTGCATATGTCATTAATTGATCCAGTGGAGGAAGTCCTAAAATGAGGTCCTTTCCCTCTCTGTGGTGCAGCTGACAACCTGATCCAAACCCTGGTCCAGAGAGGTGCTGAGTGCCAGGGAGCTCAGTGCACCCAGGCGACCCTGTGCAATCACCCCGTCCTTAAGCGCACTCATCAAACCCACCTCAATCTATGCCAGACTGCAACCAACAGTAAAATCAGGTCAGCAAACCATTAGGACCAGGAGGGAGAGGGTAGCTGGTGTAGCTCAGATGCAGGACACAGCAGCCCCAAGGGGCTGGGAGGATGGCAAAGGCTCACCAGCCCCGTCCCGATGTGCTCCAAAACCACAGGAGGTTTTCAGCTCACCTCCATGCCCTGGGGATGTTGTGCTCCCTGGGTCCCCTGCAGGGATGAAGCTATGGGGTGGTGTCCCCTGGATCGTCTGGGGCCACAGCAGAAAAAGGAAAGGGATTTTATGCATTGCCTGCATTTTCTTTTCTGTTCAGAAGGAGAAGATTTTGGCCCTTCTCCATGTTTTGTGGCCAGATTCAGGAAGTCCTAGATGCACCTCCAGAAACCCTTCTTGAATGCTTTGATTCTTAGCCCAAAGAATATCAGCAGGAGAAATGGCTTGTCCTCATGGCTAGGTCAAGGAGAAAGCGTCAGGTTGTAATAGGTGCTCCTCGTCTTGCTTGTCCCTGAAGTCTCTGTGCTTTCCCTTCAGTTGCGAAATGGAGATTACAACACTCATTTTACCTTCCTGAAAGCCTGTGATGTTCTCAAAGGCGTGTTTACATGTAGAAATGCTATCATAGCAGTGTTTATCCCAGCACTGTGGTTTTTGCTCTGTTCTCTACTACAAAGCAAGCTCCTCGTAGCCCACAGTCTCCACTTTAGTATCTTCCCTTCTCCATCGCCCTGGCTCATCCCAAGGAAATTCCCTCAGAAAACCCCTCCTGCCCTCTGAACGCATTTCTCTTTGATCTTCTGCCTTTGCCAGGCATCACCACCTGACAGCACTGCTTATTATGATGGCTAATTGGTGCCGGTGCTGCTTATATGTGATTTTAAATCCTGTCTTAGCTAACAACGCAGGGATTCGAATTTCTAGCTTGTGAGCATGGATCATGCTAGGAGGTCTGGCTATGCCAGGAAATTCTTTGCATTTTCTTGGGCAATTTGTTACTCTGTGCCTCCTTGCTGGAATGGGCTCTGACACAGCTTTTGTTTGTTGCAGCTGCTGGAGAACAGAGCTATCATCGTTCCCTTCCTTCGTGGGTGAAGCTTGTTATTTTGGAAGGGAAGCTGGCATTTTCAGAAACCTGCTGAATTGGCATCCTGGATGCCAACGCTCTCTTGGCCCAGAGCTAGCACAAGCCCAAACTTCTCATCGTTCAGTTGTTTTGTGCTCTCTATGGGATGGACGCACCTCTGGACTGGGAAGATACACTTGGGCAATGATTCAGTTGCCTAAATACATGTTTCAGTGCTGTTTGAGATACCCAGGCTCTCCTGCCTGGCACATCCCTCCCTCCATCCACTGGTTCAGTGGCCATATCTCCATCCTTGAAAAGCCTGTGCCACATCACTGTGAGGATGTCCCAGACACCACAGCAGGTCTCAGGTAATACCAGATATCTATGTTTTGGCAACCACATCGAGTATCTTGCCAGGACAGGCAGTAACATCTAGAGGTAATTCATCTGACTACATGCAGGCACTTTCTGTAGAGGCTCTCTAGGGTCCCTTGATTAAATCTCTGTGAACTGTAACAGGCCCCTGGTCACCTCTGGCTAAATTCAGTTGCCTCAATGTAGACACTTCAGGCCTTTTGAGAGATGCTGTACCATGCCGAGGACATCTGCAAGGGTTGGAAGGTATGGCACGGGATGCACAGGAGACCCATGCATTTCCAGAGAGGTGGGTGGGATACCCAAGGATGTCCCCAGTGGAAATGGATGCCTACATTTAGGAAGCTGAGTCCTGCCCCTAGATTCCAGGTAGACACCTAACGCTAGTGGGATTTTCATCTGAGAACTGAACCCCATTCCCACTGACTCAAAAGGACGCTGACTGCTCCAAGCCCTGAAAGAGAGGAAGCATTTCACAGGGCATGCTGACACATCAGCAAGAGGCTCTTTCCTCCCTATCGTGGTACAGATGACACATCCATACTGTCATTGCCTTGTAGGTGATCTTCCAGCTCATTCACAAGCTGCATCCCTCTGGTAACCCGTGTCGTCCCAGGAGATGCCAATACCTGAATGCAATTTTGGCTTGCTATAGTGCAACAACTGGTAACAGAAGGTATGTCAGGTAATGCCCTCCCTATGGGATGGGGTTCAGGTATGATGTGTTCCTGGAATCAGTGGCTGTAAACATCCCACAGCCGTGTGTGAGGTGGAAACAGCCCAGAAGAGAGATGCTGCTTTCTGGCCCAAATGCTCTTTTCACCCACTTGGTGAGCTTGGTGTTGGTTATATCTCTGTTTGTTAGTTTTGCTGAACCAGAATTGAGATTTGGGACCTGCCTTGGTAGAGACATCCTCCCAGAAAAGGGCTTCGGACAGTGATGGAGGTGAAAGATAAGCACCACCGGGTTCCCTTGTAATAATGTCTGCATGCAGAGAGGGTAGCGATAAATGCAAATTTAGTTAAAAGCCTTCCATGCCTGAGGTGGGGGAGGCTTGTTTCATTCCAGTTCCCTTTGGCAGCCAGAGTAAACTTGGATGTTGTCAGCAATAATAAATGTTGCTAAGCAACACGTGATCCCAAATCAGCTTCATCAGCCCAGCCCTGTGGGGAGGAAAAGACAAAAGGGATCTGAGCAGAGAATATCAGCAGAAAACACCTGGTAAGGGGATGGAGGACAGCAACAGCCCCTGGTCACCCTGGGGACAAGCCCATCCCAATGCCCCCATCGAGGGAGCGAGGGCAGAGCCAAGGACTGGCTGTGGTTATGCTTGTCCCAAGTACAGCATCACAGAGAAGGGCAGGGCTGGCCTTCATGCTGACCGGTCCTGAGCGATTGATCCCCTGCCGTGGGCAGTGCTTGCACCTCTCCTCGCTAGCTTGAGCTCTGGTGTTATCATCTCTGGCTCGTGTGCCACCACGAATGTGGCGTTGGCTTGGGGAGAGAGACAGACAGACAGTCTGCAAAAGCCAGAGGCCCAACGACGCCAGCACAGAGCTAGCTGATATCCAGAGGGGTTTTCCCAAGCAAGAATAACACAGGAATTGACCTCTTTTGCTTTTCCATTCCTCTCAGATAAGCAAGCCGCCTCTCCCCATTGCTATAAGCTCACACTGGATGCTCGCCACAGCTCATGTAGCAGGGCGAGCACCAGGGGGGGTCACACATGTGTCCCCGAGCACCTCTGTGTGAGTCCAAGCACTTTTCTGCCCTCCCCTGCACTGTCAGTAGCTCTCCAAGCTCCTGACTTACATCCTTGAGATCTTGCTTTAGGCCTGTCTCATTGCAACAGAGATGTAACCGTGCTTATTGACTCCTTGCCATGCAGGTTCTGGGGGCAGGAGGGAGGATGGTTCAAGGCTTTCCATCCCCATCCTCATCAGACGTGTGTTCCCTGCTGCTGAGTCTCTTTCTCCACGCCTTTCCTGCTCAGGTACATTCATTCCTGGGTGAAGCTGTCTCCAGTGCGGGTGAGGTGCTGGGAACTCTCACACAGGAATTAAGAACACAGGGAAACATCACAATGGCTCTGCGCTGCGCCAGTGTCCCCCGTACCAGAGGACCGGGAGCTGGGAAAGGTCCAGAGAAGGGCAGCGACGAGGGCAGAGGCATGGAGTGATATTCCTACGAGGAATAGCCAGGTAGGTACTTCTCGGCTTTGAAAGGAGACGACTGTGGGAGGACACAAGAGCGGTCTAGAAAGTCATGGGTGGTCTGGAGAGTGTGGGCAAGGACTAGCTAGTTGCTGTCTCTTACAGCTCAAGAACTAGGGGTCATCCGACGAAGCTGGCAGGACAGACACTTTCAGTCTCCTGAAATCCCAGAGGCAATTCCTTCACCTTGCTTGCTTTGGTTGTGTTTCAATTACTTGTTAGCTATTAAAGTAAGTGAGATGGTTGCCAGGCACCCCCTACAACATCCACCTGGTGTGGAAGTGCACTTCCCAGTAGGAAATGTAGCTTTAATGCTGCCTTCCAGGACGGCTGCAGAGGACTCCATGGTCATTACATACACTGCCGTAAGTCACTCCTCCTCAGTCACATCCCCCAGTATGAGTTTGGAGCAGGGCCCGGTGAGTCCGGAGTCTCTTCTCATCCTCTGCAATGACTTATGGCTGGTGAGGGAGGGATCAAAACCCACGGGGTTTTGCAACAGGACTGGATCCTGCGTGATGCAAGAAATCTGAGTTACTTGTCACCCATTGCATTGCTGACTTCCTTTTCGCCATCCAGTTTGGTTCCAGTTCTCCTTTGCCTGCTCGCACAGAAGCAGCATGTGTTTGGTTTTTAGCATCACCGCAGGATATTTTGTTTAAAAACATTTACCCTTGTTTTCCTGGTTGATTTGGTACAGCTTTAGTTTTGGTCCCAAGCCAGCAGTTCTCAAATTGCACCCACTGGGCAAGCGTCGCGGTGTCCTGGGGACCAACATGCATCGTGGGGCTTTTAAGTGGACACAGTGGCCATGGGTATGGTTTCATGGGCTGCCCAAGATGCCCTCACAGACCCCAGGGGGAGAAATGTTGTTCTCAGCCGTGTAATGTTTTATCTGGTCATTACCCTGAGGAAGTGAAGGAGATGAGCTTTTGTCCCTGGGTAGCTGCATTGTGTCTTCCACCCCAGCAAACTCTCCCCTGGGTGTTCACACCCACCTAATTTGACACACCACCATATAGATATAGATGGGTTGACCTGTATGGAGCTCTCCGGGAGAACTGATAAAAATGTTTGAGGATCAGAATATTCCGTTTAAAAAACCAACAAAACCAAAATCTGAAAGAAAGTGCATGCAAACAAAACTTGTATTTTTTCCCCTACTAATAGCATTTGATCTCTACCTGGTCTCTTTCTAATGCTGGTGCTCCATGCTGACTAAGGTAAATATTCTGCTGGACCGCAAATTAGGAGGAACTGACGTGATCGTTGTGGGCACCTTAATTTCCACTGTTTCTTCTACATTTTTAACATGCAGTCAGTGAACTCTTGCACTGTGAGCTGCTGCAGTGCTGCTGCAAATGGTTGGCAGGGAGGAGCAAGATTTCCACAATGGTTTCTTTGTGTGCCCCAGTTAACCTCTTACCAAGGAGGAGTGAGCAATGGATGTTCATGTCAAAGACGCGGAGTCTTTGTGAGAGGAGCGGTGGCCACTAGAGGGTGGCCATGTCATAGCTGGTGCTGGCCCTGGGGACACTGCCTTCTGGGGCAGCTCTCCACACTGGGAACCTCATCAGGGTAAAGTGACTTCTGGCTTTGGGTGTGTGACCTGCCCAGGTACAACATTTTTGATCTGAACAAGGTTTCGTACGCTCTGGTGGCTGATGGACAGGCAAGTAGTTTTCATGTCATGTGTCAGAGAAGGAGTAGAGGTGTTTGGACATCTGGGAAGGAAGAAAAGGAAAGGTGCGAGAGTTGGGTAGTTGTCTAGGCAGGGCCATGAGTAACGTCATAGCTACTCGCCATGAGTCTCCCGATCCTCTCAAGTTAGGGGTGCCAATGCAACATTTCCATCAGCTCAGAACTGCAACACCAGTTTTCTAAGCTCCAGGTTTTTCATCTGCTTGCATCATGACCTGACTTCACATCTAAGCCAACAAACACTGCTTTCTGCGTTGTTGCTTGAAAGCCACGATGCTGTCAGAGAACATAATGAGTCCTCCGCCCCTCACGTTACTGCAGGTACCAGCGTCGGACCAGTCCTGCTTCCAGCAAATGCACTGCATAACCTAAAGGACAGAGTTCCTCAGCTGGAAGTGGCCCTAGGCTAAGGCATGGTATGGACTATCACTGAAAAGAGACAAAATAAGTTCTCCCCTCAGTGCCTGGCTCTCTGCAGCTCACCGCAGGTCCCCCAGGCCATCCTGCCAGCTGTGGCCGCCTTCCAGCATCCACTTCCCCTCCTCTGCTCTCCTGCTGCGGGATATCTTGTGATAAAGCTGATTTCCTCGTTCATCCTCCCCCCCTGTTTTGGCTCTGAACAGGAGCTCTCTGTTCACTTCCAAGGAGACTTTGGCAAAAGAGCACATTTCTTCCTTTCCCTTTAGCAGCCCCTTTCCTGCCCCAGATCTGTCCCCACCATCCTCCTCGCTCCGTCACTTGATGCTCCCTTCTGCTTTGGCTCTCTCTTTGCCTTCCACTGGCTTCTGGTTCTCCTCCTCACAGCCCAGGCACATTTTAATCTTTCCCATCTGAAACAACTCTCCCTCGGCTCCCATTTCCTCTCCAGCTCAATCTGATTGCCACTTCTGTGCACATACAATGCCAAGACCCAGCTCATGTCTTCACTAAAACCTTGGCCTGTGTCTGACAAGACCTCATGGATTTTGGGTTGTGCCCAGCATAGTTAATTCATTCCTCCTGTGCTGTCTTGGTGTCTTTTTTTGAAGCCTGAGGACACCACTGTGTCTGCTGACACAGTGAATTTGTCCCCTCTTGCTTACACACATCTTATCCCAGCCCCTGAAAACCATGCTGTGTCAAAAATCCTGCTCATCCTTTCCGTGCTGAGTCCTTCCCACCCCTCCGCACAGCTGTGGGTCTCACCCACGGCCCTTGGCATCTGGTACCTTCATCACGACATGGATGCTCTGTGGCCGACGACCGCCTTTCTGTACCGAATGGCTCACTCCTGCTTCTGTTCAGCCCACGGCATCTGCAGCCTTCTTGCTTCATTTTCAGACACGTGCCTCTATGCTCTCTCCTGCACTGCTCCTCCAAATGCAGGTGGGGAGAATTTCTTTTAAACTTCCTTGTTCTCCTTCAAGTATCTTCTTAAAACGCCACAGCACTGTGATGGCTACAAAATGGAAGGTTCAGGAAAACCCAGCATTGTCTTTTTTTCTTCTTTGTACTCGCTTTCCTTTATGTTGATGTCTACTGATGGTCTCTGGCCACAGGTACTTGAGTCCTGGGCTTGTGGGGTTTTTTGAATGAACAGGAACTTGAATGAACCTGGAATTATGAAGTATCTCTAATTTAAGCATCTCTTTTGCTGGAGCTGTGATATCAACAGAAATGAGTCTGGTTCCTTGGGGTGTCCCAGACAGACAAAGCTGTGGGACGCTGCCTAGAAAGGACACGTAGGTGCTGGGAAGACAGATGGATGTTTGCATGGCAGGCAGGCTGTTATTGCCAGCCAACACCAGCTGGTCTCAAACAGGATCTGCTGGTGATTTTGTAGTTCAGTTTGAGCCTCTTAAAGGCTTAGCTGTGTTTGTAGGAAAGGCTGCCTGTGTTTGTACACCCCTGAACACATTGCAGTTCTGTGCTCCGATCACCTCTTTAGATGCTCTGATAATAACAAAGGAGCAGGGAGAGGTCTCACACCAGCTCTGCAAGTTTGTGATTTCTGCAATCAAGGGCAGAAAATACTTGACAAGTCCTCTAACACTTCCCACCTTCCCAGGCTATGGATTGGGATCAACACACTCAGCAGCACTTCCCATGGGACTCCTGCCTTGGCTGTTAGAGGTTCCTCATGTGTCAGTGTAAAATGAGCCTGGCCCTCTGGAGCTGGTTCCCATCCCTGCTGACTTTGCAAACATTAGGCAGACACGAATGTTTGCCCAGCAAAGCACGTGCGAGATCTGCTCTGAGCAGTGAAGACATTGCTTCCTCAGCAGTGTGGGTGCTGGAGATGGTTTGACCAGCACCTGTGCTAACACAGAGAGAAAGGGAATAGGGAGAGGTTCATAGAGGATACCACTGCTCAGAGATCTCTGCACTGTCGTGTTAGCTGTCCTCGGGGCTTTCATTCAGGGAAATCACCCTGGAGAAATTCAAATCTCCTCTGCTATTTTTCTCTCTTCCAGTATCCCTGGAGTCTATTACAAAAATACTGGCATCTTCCTCCCCTTTCGAAAAATGCAGCCCTCCAAGACCATTTGCAAACACTGCATGCTGAGTCCTATCTCCTCAGTGAAGCAAGAAGAAATGTGTTACTAGAGCTGTTAAAGCTGCTTTGGCCTCGTGGGCTTCCACGTTCATGTGTTTGGCAGCCGCTTTGTTTTGAGCCTGTATGGGATACGCACATCCTCATGTGAAAGGGCTTCAGCTGCTTGTGGTCCTTTTTAGGGAGCATCTGAAAGATGGTTCCCTGGTCTCAAAAGACAAGTGAATGCAAAGTGAAGTTGGAAAAGACTTAGGACACCAAGATGCTCAAAATTTGGTAGTGGCTACCATATCACTAAATAGATGAGGACTCATCAGGCTGGAAAGGAGACATTCTGAGAAGGGTTATGACAGAGGACTATAAATCACTGGGTGGTATGGGAAGGGTGGACAGGGAGAGCATGTTCACCATCTCTAGTTGTACGAGAATTACAGGTCATCAGATGCAACCAGAAATTGCAAGTCCACAACAAAAACAAACAAGAGGAGGTGGTTCTTCTTGCAGTGTGTAATTCAGCTGTGGAACTCCTTGCAACAGGATGTTGTGGATGTTGAAAATTGATGGGAGTTCATAAAGTAACTAGATAAATTCATGGAAGAAAAATTCACCATGGGTGGCACAAGAAGCCACAAATTGTTGAAAGCTGACTTGATATTTTGGGGAAGTATCTCAAACTATTTGCTGTATTCTGACACTCTTCTCTAGACATCCACTCTTGGCCATGGCCAAAGACAAGTCTGTGGGATGAATGGACCTTGATGGCCATTCTGATGGTCCCACATCTTTCTACCTGAATACCTGATGGTAGGTTAGGGCCCCCATTACTTTTTAGGTCTCAGGACTTGTGAGGATGCTGCAGGAGTTTTGGTGGTATGCTGTGGGAGTTTCTCCTGTCTTCTGTTGGCTGTGATGCTAAGATTAATTACTAGCCAGAGGCTTTGTGTAGGTAGGGCATAAGTCACCTCCACAGAGACCATACATAAAATGGCTTATAAATGGTCTGTGCCATCCTTGTGTGCTTAATATTCCATGCTCACCGTGCTCTCCAAACCTTCCAATACCAAGTCAAAGTGCTGCTTTAACCTGCAGATCAGCTGTGGATCCTTTGCAGTGGGACTCTCTGGATTCCACAGGAACCATCACAGTGTAGATAGGTCTAACTGCATCTATACTAGAGTTTGGGCACCTGCAACAAGGCTGGTTGTCATGAACATGTCATTGTTTTCCTGATTCTAATCCACAAGAGTAATCTCAGCAAGGCTTAGAGCAAACTTTGTTATTTCTCTATTTGCAGTTTTGAGCAAGTACTTGTTTTATAGCTGAGATACCATCCTGGTTTCAGCTGGGATAGACTTAATAAGAGAAGCTTTTTTTGCTTTCTTCCCCAGCCTTGTGTGGACTAGAAGGATTGGGCAGATCATGCAGCACCTTTGGGACCTGAAGGCAGTTGCCTGCACTTGTGTATGCTTAGCCTGAGTGCCTCAGTACTAGTAAAACACAAATATGCATCCCCTTCCCAGTGCCCATCCCCAGTTTTATCCTTGCCATCTCCTCTCTGTTGACTGTACAGTCAGGCAGAGATGCAGTGATGGCAGTTGATCCACCTGAAAAATAGGTAAACAACAACAGCAAGTGTGGTTGTTTTGAAAGCTGTGCTGGTTGCAACTGAGAGGACAAGGCAGTTGCAGTGTGTGATGAAGGGTGGGGAGGGATGAAGCAGGCAGCAATACCTTCAGCAGGTTTTTCTGCAAAGACTTGGTGCCGTGAAGCCACAGACTCAATGCACGTTGGCATTTGCGCAATGCCACTAGCAAGTGTGATGGATTTTAAGGCAGGTTGTTGTGATCTCTGGCTTCAAGTGTCTCGAAATAGGACTTGTGCTTTGGTCAAGAAGAATGGGAGCTTGACGTAGGTTTTTGTTTCCTTGGAAAACTGGCTTCTCAGCAGGGAATACAGGGGAATCAGCAGGGATGGAAATTGCCACCCTAATTTAAGGACGTGACCAAAGCAAGCTGGGCCATGAACTGTGTGCTGTCTGTGGTCCATGCTAGCTCAGTTCAACTTGGTGACCTTTAAAGGCTTAGCACATTCCCTTTGGCTACCAGTGGGTGACCTTTCGAAGCAAAGAAAGAGGTGCCTGTGCCTGGGAAGCTCCAGGCTGTTGAGTTTCCCCATGCAGAGCCTGGCTTTCCTCCCGTTTCCCACAGATCACAAGGGAAGAGGGAAGTCACGATGCAGGCACTCACTGTTTTGACGGCTACTAGTCTCTGCTTTGCTGCAGCTGCAAATTAACATCAGCTTCCCCATCTGGCTCCCCTCTGCAGGGCCAAGGAGAACATTTCATGCCAGAGGTAGCCTGGGACAAGCCAAGGATTGCACTTTGCTGACAACTCCTGCCCTGTTCAGAGCCAAAAGCGACAGGTGACTTTGTCCACAAGGTAAGACGCAAGGCCGGTTAGTTATCCTTGTGACAGCTCTTGCAGGTTTGCAGGGTCTGAAGGCTGGAGGTGAGGGTACAAAAGACAGGCTGAAATTTGGAGGGCAAGAAGAATTTTTCTCAGTCCCTGGTGTCCGTACCCTAGGCAACATCATCCCATCGGGGACAGTGAGTCTCTCTGCTGCCTCTGAGCAGCATCAGGGAAGCCACACTGAGCAGCATTGAAGGTGGTGGTTCTTACATCTAGAGGCCAGTCCCAAGTACTCCACTGGGACACACCAGCTTCAGATCAGTGGAGACCTCCTGTTGCTTGGGCTGACAAGGAAATACTTTGATTCAGCAGTTACCTTCATGTTTACCTTCCTAAGAGCTAAAAGGAAACATTTCTACCCAAAACTCTTCAGATCTCTCTTCCACTGCTCAGATCAGAAATGCCTGCCAGTTCCCAACCACCCCATTAACCTTTGAGGCAGGGCTAGCGTGGGAGCTGCTTGCTGCAAATGCGGTGTCAATTAGCCTGTTATGAGCTAAAGGATGTTATTGGGATTCAGAGGCGTGAAGTTCATAGGCCACGTACTGAGCTGCCTAATAACAGATGGAAATTTGGAATAGCTGTAGACTGCAACAAACAGTGCTGCATGCAATGTATTTTAAGGTTGAGATATCAGGAGCCTTTGTAGAAGGAGGGCTGACCCAGTGTGCAGAGTCGTGAGTTTCTATGTGCCCAAGTGCAAGTTTCATCAGGTAGCATAAAATACTCTTAGATTGGAGGTTTTTCTGCTTTATCAGGAGATGGACACCATGAACAGAGGACTTGGGAGTCCAGGATCCAGTGCGCTGATCATAACTTGGCTTCTCTTCTCTTTAGCATGTATAACGTGTCCTGCCAAGTTGCACTAAGGAGGCACCTGAGGCTAGTTTAATGCATTCTCTTATAATGAGTTAAACCATCCCTTGATTTCACTCCAGTTTAGATGTGCTGCTTGGTCAATGCTCAGGCAGGACATTGTAGGCTGAATGTTTGAAAAAAATCCACTTCCTCTGCTGGGGCAACATTTTTTTTTATTAGGCATCAAAATAAGTAGCCAGATTGACGAGAGAGGTCTGTGTAGGGTGGGAAGGACTCTGATATGCTCCGAAAATGTGATCCAAAGGCTGTCATGGTTTGCAGTTCTCACCTTTGCTACACACTGTGCTCAAAATCTGTGTTCTGCTTCGGTGCCTAAGTGAGATATGAACCCTTTGGGCGATGTAGACATCTGTGTGTGATTGTGTGTGGGTATGTACACATGTGCACATCTGGCCAGGGTTGCAAAAACGTTGAGTCCTCACATATTCAGCTGAACTGACGTGGAACTGAAGGACAGTCATGATGGTCATTTCCTCTTGTTTTCTTTCAAAAGACCAGAGAAGGATTTGATTTGGCGTCTTAGCCAGAAGCCAGACTGCACCACCCCAAGTCCTGCCAGGCTCTGCCAAGACAGATGGTACTATTTGGCCTTCTGCAGTCACTTCCATTTTCACCAGCAGCTTTATAAACGTCTTTGGGCAAAGGGACATAATATTGCTTCATGTTATGATACCTGCCAGAAAAAGCCTCCCAGAGACGGTCCTACGTTACGTGACTGCTCTCTTGCCCATGGTGGGCTCTGCTGCAGGAAGGGGATGAGTCAGGCTGTGTATTCTGCTCCTTCTGCTGACCTAGAAGATCTTTGGGAACATTCAGCCTCCCCAGCTACTGATCTAACTAGCCAAATTCAGTCCAAACATGGAGCTTTCCCTCCTGACCTTTCCAGCCTTTTCCTGAACTTTTGGTTTTATGCTGCCCTGCTATAAAGCTTAACAACTCCTACTATAGAAGGCAGCAGAAAGGCTTCAGCAATGGAAGAATATGCATAAAAAATTTGGGAGAAATGGTACTTTGTGGTAGGTACTATTTCACACTTATGTGCAAAGACTTTCCATTGGGATTAATTTCCCTTACTTTTAGCCATATGAAAGTCAGGTATGGAATCCAAATGATACCTAGGCTCAGAGGATGGGCTGAGGCTTTAGCCCCATGCTTGAGACAGTGCTGAGCCACTTCACGGCTTCAGCTGTGGTCTGCATGGAGAAGGTCTTGCTTGCAGTGTCCAAGCCGTGCGTTTCACCTGCAGCTGGCTGCTTGCTTCGGTCCGAGTTTATCCATAAAGAGATGGAGGGGGAGGAAAAGGGCTTTCCTCTTTCAACCCGCTCACCCCTGGGATTTCTGCCTCTGCTGCTGAACCCAAACAGCAGCCAAAGGTCACAGTCTCAGTCCTCAAATGCCTCAGAAGAGGAAGTGCTGTACATGCTGAAACTGTCTCCTTGACAAAAAAGCAAGACAAACACTGCAGCTGGTGTTTAAATAGCCTGACCTTGAGTAACATGGGCTTGCCAACTTTAAGAGAAAGGTAAATGCCGTGTTTGGGGGTAGGAAGGCAATTGCAGGAGGGAATGGTTTGGCTTGCAGAAGAGGTGAGGGGCAGGTGCCCAACTGCCTAGAAGACCAGGTGTATCTCCACTCCACATGGTGACAGGACAAGTAATGCTGTGTAGGTGCCCAGCAGAGCGTGTATATGTGCATTGCCAGGACCTCTGGGACAGCCAGGCTGGCAGCTGATCTCCCAGCAGTAGATGTAGGCACTGAGGTTGGCCCGGGGGTGAAACCAGCAGCCCACCTAGCATGGTGACAACCGTGAGCTGCAGCTTATATTGGGCACTGATAAAATAACCTGATCATGGGGAAGTGCTGTCCTGGCCCAAGTTTGTCAGCGCTGGGCTCATGCTGGGGCTGAGGAACCTGTGGTTGGGGGCTGCACACAGCCTGTGACTTCATTTCATATGCCTTGCTGCCTTGTTAGGGCATCATGTCTTAAAGCATTCAAGTTGTAGATTGGCTCCAGCCAACCTACATGATCTCCAGCACTATCCCAGCATGTCTTGCACCATCTGCCATGCCCATATGCCCACAGTTCTGTCCAAGGGCACTGAGCACATACCCTGGACACCACGCTGGTAGGTTGTGACACAGCCCTCACAAGGTCTTTGAACTGCAAAAAAAAAAAAAAAGAATAATGTCATTTTGTGCACAAAGGCACCGGGGGACTCAGAAGAGACTTGCAGCAAGCACAGTTCAGAGTGGACATGGTTAGTCTCTGCCAGGCAAACAGTATAGACAAGAGCCCACAGCATTTAGCCTGGAGACCAGAAACTGCTTCCTGGGGAGGGTGACTTTGGCAGTACGGAGATAGTCCAAGTTAATTAGATCATTTGTAGCTTGTTCAAGGAGCATGAAGGAGCTATTTGACCTTTCCTAATGAAAAAGTCCACAGCCTTGTTTTACAGAATAAAATGGGAAGGTCTAAGCCCTAGAGAAATTATTTAACGCTCAACAAATGTGACTGGCCATATGGATAGTTGACCTGTAAGGCCCTCGTTTGCAAAAAGAGGTTGAAACAGGGTAATTGGCTGTCCTGGCCTGGTTTTGTTTGGGGGTTTCTGTGTGTTGTCTTGCAATGGGAGCAGTGGGAGCAGTGACAGCAGGAAGGAGAATGGGAAGGGTCCCTGACTCCCCCTCCAGGGAGCAGCCACAACCACCCTGGCTTTTTGATTTAGATGTGGATATAGACAGTATATGTGGATATAAATGTATAGCTGGCCATGAGTCTTCTGGATAAAAAAAACCAAAACAACAAACAAAACCTTGCATAAAAGGTCCTAGGGATTTTGGTGGACAGCAAGTTGGACATTAGCCAGCAGTGTGCTCTTGCAGTGATGAGCCACAAATAACACTGTATTAACACGAGTGCAGGTTGAGGGAAGTGATTATTTCCTTCTGTTCAACACTTGCGAGACATATCCAGCTACTGTGTGTTGTTTTGGTCTCCCTGGTAAAAGACAGACACTGACACAGTGGAACAAGCCCAGTGGAGGCCATTGAGATGGTCAGGGGGCCAGAGTACATGAGATACAAGGAGAGCCTGAGAGAGAAGGGTTTGTTCAGCTGGCAGAAAGGTAGGGCAAGATGGTACCTTATTTCTGTTTAGAGCTACCTAATGTGAGGGTGCAGAGAAGACAGAAGGCTTGTCTTGGGAATAAACAGTGGAAGGGCAACATGCAGTGGGCACAAGCTGCAACATGGGAAATTCCAATCACATAGAAGGAAAACCTTCTTCCCCATGAGGATGGTCAAACGTGGAACCAGGGCACTGAGAGGTGGGGGAATCTCTGTCCTTGGAGATACTCAAAACTCAGCTCGAGGAGGCCCTGAGCAACCTGAGCTTACTACCCCTGCTTTGAACAGGAGGTTGGACCAGAGACCTCTGGAGGTACATTCTAAACTAAAATGTTCAATGATTCTAAGACATGTGAATACATGTGTATATAGACAGTATGTGTAGATACACACCTCAGAAGTGATTACTATGTGATGTGAGATGCCTCCTGGAGTTATCCGTAACACCATCACTGTGCAGTGTTCCCTGATCTGTTAGCAAATGCAGGGTATGAGGGAGTGAGTAACCCACTGTAGTAATAGCTTCTGGGACGGCATCCCAACACGAACAGTGAATTTCACTTCTTGTATCACTGATCCCTTAATGCTCCTTTACAGTTTTTCATTATTCCCTTGGTCTGACTAACGTAAAATCTGAAATGTTGTTGTGTCCCTCCTGGGCCCCTTTAATTGGGTCACCAGCCTATTCAAGCATGAGTTCTTATCTGGCGCTGTAGCTAAGTGATTTGGAAGGGGGGTGAGAGGGGAATTGACTGCCATCTCTCTTGGCAATTCTGTCCCCTCCAGCAAGAGCAGCAGGAGGAGCAAGCCTGGCTCTCCTGGACTCATGCTCCACTCCTTTGTCTCATCTCCATCCACTTCATCTTCTCTCCTGAGGGAAGGCACCAACTCTTTATCCTATGGGAGAAGCTATGAGCCTGCTCTGGCTGCATGCAACACCCCCAGATGAATCCTCTGCTTTTTAATCTGCAAACTCAAAAACCTCCTCCAATTGGCACCAAATGCTCTTCCAGGACCATGACAATCCTCTACCACTCTTCACATCAGGGTAGAGACTGCTGTTTGTTTGGTGTAGGGAGTTGGGTCTTTTCCTCCCTTGGGAATATCTGGTTTCTAGAGAGTCAGCTAGGGTTATCAGACATAACTGAGGTGTCTGTCCATAATTATTCTGTTGGTTTTTTCAATATGTCTGGCTCAGCTTCCTTGTGGGGTTTGCAGTCAAAATACTGCAGGACAGTGCTATTGAACACAGTCCCCAATGCAAAGGAAATGATAAGCCTAAGAAAAATGGCAAGCTGAGATTGCAGACTTCTCAGGAATGTCGCTATTATTATATTGCTGATAATGTCATTAAAGACTTTGAGCTATGAGAATAACCTGTCTTTTTCTGCCTTGGTCACTATACCTGCCAATATGTGCAACAACTGAGGTGAGGATTTAGAATAAAAATTTTTCCATTCTGCACATCAGGGCTACCAAGACCAATAAATGATGCAGGAGTTCTGCAGGAGAGAAGGACTCTGTGCGTGGAGCATCTTGAATGTGTTACTTCCCAGGCTTCACACAGCTGATGGTTGTGGGTTACTGTCCCCTCACCCGTGCTTCATCTGTACACATGCAATTGTTTGCCAGAGTTGCTAATCCTTGGCCCTGAGAGAAGGAAAAAATGGGCTTCTACCCTGTTAGGAATGTAGCTTGGTGGGACCATATATCTCACAGAAAGGCATGGCTAGCAGATGAGTTTGAAGGGTTCTGGGCTGTCAGAGTGTGAGTGTAGTCAGCACTAGAAATTTCTTGGAAGAGTAAATTTCATATATGTCCTTGCTGGCTACAGAAATATGTTTTTTCCCTTCCAAATGGAAATCTCAACATTTTTGTGTGAGGCAGTGCCAAACTTGAGTGCTTCCAGACTCAAACATGAACCCCGGGACCCAGCACTGAGGACTGGAGCTGGTGTGATTCTTGCCAGTTTTAAAGCTGCTATTTCAAGCTGACAAGAACTGTGCTGGTTTCAGATGGTGGCTTCAGTGATTTCTAGGGGTAAAAGAAGGAGCAATGACCTCGAGCAATCCAAACAGATTTAGGTCTACTTAGGTCCTTCGGCTGGATGGCTCCTTGGGCTGCCTGACTGATGGGGCAGTGAAGCTCCCCAAAGGACAGTCGAACAGTCTGGAGATAATGCGAGTTGGGATTGCACCTGTAGTGAGCTGCCCCAGAGCTATGAACCACCAAGCTTACCCCAATATTTGACTAGGACCTATAAGACAGACTTTTGTAGAAGCCTTGAGCTCATCAAGTCATCAACCTGGGATCCTGATTGCAAATCTACAAGCCTGGCTCCCTGGAAGTAAGGACAAGTTGGTTTGTGCAGAGTTCCTCATACATCACATGAACTGGCAGTCAGGTTCCCAATGGAAATTTGTCTTGTCCAGTGGAAACATGTCCCTGCCTGTGCTCCATCAGAGGTTCACCAAATGCAATGTGTTTCCTCTGAAATGTTCAGCGTTCCATGAATCTGCATGTTCTGATGGGAAAAATGTTTGTCTGGAAAATTCCCAAGCAGCTTGACTGGGTCTGCGTGGTGTGAAGCGTGCCTGGGAGTGGGGTGGTGTTGAGAAACGTGACTGTGTCATGCTGTCCATCCCATCTCTTGGGTGTAACCTCATCCCAGACCTGACTAACCTGTCACTCCTGGCTAAAGGCTCTGGCTTTCTGTCCCTGCTCCCGGCTTCCCTCTCTCTACTCAGCTTGTTTCCACGGATGTCTGCCATGGAGATGATAGCTTTATCTTGGTCTCTGAAGGAAACACAACTTCTGTGAGCACACTTTACATATGTATGGAAGAGAGGACTGTCTTCACCTGTGCCCTTCTCTACTTCAAGTTCTCTTGAAGCGTTTGACCAACTTCCACCAGATTTCATGGCAGAAGAGTCATAGATATAAAGCTTTTACAAGTTTGCAGTCAACTTGTACCAGAGTCAGATCACAAGCCACAAATCCACGTGGAGCCATTGGGCATTATCAGCTCTGCTGCATATCGAACTACTCGTTCTTGCTCCTCTTCTCTTTCTGTCCCTGCAGGGTGAGTCTGAGGGGCCTAGGGAAGGTCCACGGTCTTTATCCATGGCTGGAAGAAGGAGGCTGTAGGGCTGTCTGTCTTCTGTCTCCTGTGTGGGGTCCATAGTAGCTCTCCCTGACTGTGAGTCAGGCTGTGTCCCTCCTGTTTCCCCTCTGGATGTTCCTCAGCAGAGCAAAGAAGAGACCTGGTGCTAACTGCCCAGGAACCTGTCCTCCAGATCCTGTGTTGGCCTCCAAAGCCCTCTGAGGTTCTGCAGCTTTACAAAAGGAGGCGATGTTAATGTTTCATGTTAATGAAGCACTCCTGGCTTAGCTAGCCAGAAGAGTATGCTGTGGAAACAACAAACATTCCTGCTTGAAAATTCATGCGCTCCTTGAGAGATTGCAGAGAGGCTTCAGGTGTAACCAGCTCACACGTTTGAAAGTCATAAGTCAGTCCTTCCTCCTGCTCTTCCCCACAAGCATGGCATTTAACTGAAGTTTTAGGCTTATCTGCCTCTTTCATGTAAAGCACCAAACTGGAGGCTAGAAGATTCAAGGGATTCTGATGTGTATGTGACATCATAAAACCTGGGTTTCTCCTCTGATTGAGCAACTGCAAGGGTGGGCTTTAGGAAGGATGCCGAAGCTCAGGACACTCCTGATGACAAGGTGTGAGTTGGCAATGTCCCTTGTCCTAGGAACAAGGATGCCAAAGTCGTTTGAGGATGGAGTCCATACAATGGCTCCATTCTGCTGGTGTATGTGGGCTAAATGGTGACTCTGCTCCCAAATGCATCTCTTGAGTCTTGCAGGAAAGAAGGATTTTGTAACGGAGTAGCAAGCCCCTGTGTAGAGAGCCAGAGATTTCTTTGGAGAATATCCTGATGCTGCCAAGCTCTGTACCTGCTCCTTTTTGCTGCTGAAGGCAGCAAACTCCAGCCTCGTGGGACCATGGGCTTTCATTTGCTTGTTTTGCTTTGCGGCTCCATGTTAATTGTTATATACCACTGTATATCATCAGTTCAATGGTGATTGTATGCCATATCAAGGGTATTACAGTGAAATCAACCAGATTAATGAAGAATTAACTCTGATGCAACCAAGCAAAGCGCAGTGATGATAGAGCAGTTCGATGCTGTGCTGGGCTGATTGTACTGCCCTCTGACCCTCCTCTTCTGGAGACACGACACATCTGCTCCTCACGCTCTCGGTTTTAATAGCCATCCCCTCCCTAACATCAAAATATGCAGCTGCCTGACAGCACCAAAGAGGCTTTCACAACCTTTCGCATGACAGCAGTGGATGTGGGGAAAGGTGGTGATGTCAATGTGGTTGCTGCAGCAACCCAACGTCAGGGTGCATGCACCCTTTCCAAGAATGTGGTTGTGGTGCAGACCTGACACAGAGTCAGAGCTGGAGCCCTTGGACAAGCTGGATGAGATCCAGATGGTGCTGGGGCTGTTCGGAGACAGACGTGAGTGTGCCTGCCATCCGGGTGACTCCCTCCGGTGCACTGCTGTGGACACAGGGAAAGGACTTCCAGAGAAGGGCTGACCGTGTGGGGCAGTGACTGGATCTCTACAGTGGCCCAGCCTTGTCCTGGAGAATGAAATATGGGGATCAGCACAATCTTAAACCAGACAAAGCAGGGTGAAGAAAAGGGTAGGAAGGAGCCACAAAGGAATTTGAGGGGGACAAGGGGAATCTGTGAAGGACAGTATGATTAAAGGCCTGATCCTGGTGACACACGCCACCTCTGGGAGCAGCCACCAACTAACCTAGGTGTCAGTGGCATTTGACCAACAAGCATTCAGTTTCTTGCTGAGTTGGTTTGACTGGACAGGGAGACCCAAGGGCTGAAGAAAGACGAGAGGGTGCTCTTGCATCCCTGACCCATGTCCAAAACAGAATGGAGACCTCCATCTGATTAGAAGAGCTTTAATTAAAAAAGATTGAAGGAGAAGCAGGGTTGCCCAGCGTGGTGTCACTGAGCTGGTTAGTTGGGTTGCAGCAGTGCTCACCACAGGATGGACCCTAGGCTCTGAACGGGTGAGGGATGCTGGCTTATCTCTGTCTTGGGGCTAACAGAGAGGATCTCAGCGGATGGCAGAGAGAGACCATGAAGCAGCAGAGATGGGCACTCCCTTCTCCTGGCAGGTTTGAACTTCCAGGTGTAGAGTGTGGTGGGCATGGGGAAGCCAGCACATTGTGGTTGATAGCATGATTAGACCATCCTCTGCGATCTCCTTGCCGGATCCCTCAGCGACAGGTCTGCAGAAAGGTAGTGCATCGTATTGCCGTGGCTGGCAGAGCTTACAAGGGCCAGTTGGCATGGTTTTGGGTTCTTCTAAATGCTGCTAGCTGGGACCTGTGGGGACCTAGTTGCAGGGCTCATTTGGTCATACAGAACAAAGCCTGTCTCAGTTTTGGCTCTGTTTTTGCTCAGGCTAGAGGTAAGAGGGTGATTGCTGGCCTTCCTCATCAGGGTAGGGGTCTGGGGAGCCCAAGGGACTAACCTTCATGCTTCAGGACCCCACCTCACCCTCCTTTCCTCTGGGAAAGCACCCTAGTTGCCCTCCTGCTCTCTTCCCATACGCCAAACACAGGAGGTTGCCTTGCTCACTAGTCTCAAAGTGGAAGGAAGGCAGTGATGCTGTGGCCTCGTTATTAGCAGGGATCTATGCTCATGGGATCCCTTCTGGGGAACAGATCCCTTTTCTGTCACATGGCTGGATGTGCTGGGGTGCTCCTAATATGTCCCAACATGCACCTCTCACCTACTTCATTGCGTGACCCAGTGTGCGGCTCTCAGATGCCCACGCTATAAAAAATGGCCATTGCTTAGGCTGTGTTGACCTTACGTGGAGATCATCTCAGCCTTGTTTCTCACCTCCACCTTTACCCATTGCCATGCAGATCTTCTCCCTCCACTGCAGCAGACCCTTCTGGGAGCAGATTTAACTCCTTAATCCAGCAGAACACTATCCCACTGTCCAGGGACAAAGAGGACGAGGGGAAATAAAGAACACCCTTCTAATGCAGGAAGCTGTTAATTTAACTCATCACATCTGCTAGACTTGGCCCTTAATCTGAAAAGGTACCAAAATGCTTTCTTGTATATGAGAAAGAACCAGGCATGTCACTTACACCCTTGCATAATTCAAACACATCTCCAGGCTCCCCACTGGATAGCAGCCAGGAGATACTTTGTCTTGACTCAGTAACGCTCTCTGATGCCTGGGATTTACTAAAAAATAAGCATATGTATTGAATTACCTATGTACAGCAAGGAGAGGGTTCAGCGCTTTATTGCCTCCTGAACTCGCATCTCAGTTCCGTGAAACAAGGGTGTATATTGAACAAGAGAGCCATGCCAAAGGTCAACAGGCTTGTCAACTGGTCTTGATTTCAAGTCCCCCATTCCATTAGGATCCTAGAGGAAAACCTCCAAAGAAGTCCTCCGCCTTCCAAAAACACAAAGGCAAAAGACTGAAAGGGCTTTCTCAGAGTTCCTCTGGACCAATAACTATTAGCCAGATACTCTTTTTTTTTAATGGAAAAAACACACTGTACAGGCAATTGATCTGCTGTTTCTTGGTAAGCAAGGATAATTAGATCGTCCTAACTATATGCTGCAAAGTGCTACTATAAATAAAGGTCAAACGCAAGACACTTCCTGCTACTTTTGCTGACACGTGGCTGCCATTTAGTGATTCATAATCTCTACACACGGCTTGGCAAACAGAGAGGATTTTTTTTTTTTATAGGAGCTGTTTTCCACTTGTGCAAGCACAACAAAGCATTTAAAGGGACCCACTTCGATCCAGCTATACAACCAGCGAGTTTCAGCAGAAGGTAACTACGACAAGTAGGACCGAGGTCTGTAGGTTGAACTATGCACGAGAGGGAGCTGATCCTCCACTAGCTTTTAGGGGTCTTCAAGCTGAAAAAAAGTTTAAAGCTGTGCCTATTTTTGCGTTTATATAGCATTTTTCTTCTGTATATCATGCTGCCTTGTGCAGCTGCATAA
Source organism: Haliaeetus leucocephalus (assembly GCF_000737465.1). Classification (NCBI taxonomy): domain Eukaryota; kingdom Metazoa; phylum Chordata; class Aves; order Accipitriformes; family Accipitridae; genus Haliaeetus; species Haliaeetus leucocephalus. The sequence goes on along the minus strand of NW_010973177.1, from coordinate 2,950,256 downwards.
ACACTGATACGACTGAGTGGCAGAGGGGGAAAACGGACGCTGGGAGATAAGAAAACCTGACAGTGTTTGGATAGGATTGTAGTGGGCTGTGGTCTTCTGGTCCACAGGCTGGGCTTTAGTTGTGAGATGGACTCTAATGAGATTAATTTCATTATCTGGACAGGAATAGGAAAAAATTGTACATGAATTAAGCGCCTTTCCACGTTGAGTCTGTTCTGTGGTTTGTACAACGCCTCGGTAGCAGGAATATCACAGCAGCCTTGAAGTACAGCAGCAATTGCAAAAGGTGAAAAAGACCTTTTGCATTTAGGAAGACAGCTGGGCTTAATGTGCTTGTTTCATCAAACAGGTGTTCTTATTTTTGAAGATTTATGTTTAAGTTGTCTAGGACCACAGTTATTTTATTTGAGATGACTTTTGTCTGTTTGTGCGGAAATTATGTGTAAGATTCAGACAAACCTGAAACATCAGGACTTGGAAAGCTGCTGGGTATTTGGATATTTGGCATAAATGCAGAGAAGAGGAATGACTTTTTAATGCACTCTCACTGTTTCTTAGACTGCATTAGAAACCTGCCTCACCTCCTATTTTGATTTGTTTTAATGACCTGATAAGAAGTTTCCAGTTGGAGCTGGACTGGGACGTATGACCCAGGATGCGTATCCGTGAGCAAGTAATTCCATGAAGGATCATCTTTCACTTTTGATGGTTGGACTATTTCATTTCCTTTCAGTAACCTTTTTTTTTGGTGTGTATTCATGGAAAGTTCAGGGAAGTGGTTTGAATTCTGTCATTTGAGTGAATTCACGATGCAGTCACTTTGGTGTTTGCATTACAGCCCAGCTTAGAGTTTCCACCGTGCTGGGCACCATTTAGATGTGCAGCAAGAGCCAGTCCTGGCATGGGAGCCAACAGCTGAAGGAAATAGGAGAGAAAAAGCTGGTTGGGGAAGGGAAATCTGGAGCGAGCACCTGAGTGGGAGACTTACAGTCCATGGTCCTACTGAGTGAATCACACTGCTGATGTCATTTATGAATGAATGACATTTATTTAAGACTGTTTCCTGGTGAGGAAGAGGCTCAGCACCACACAGGTCACCAGCCACCGTAATGAATCACCGATGCTGTTTGTTGAGCTGAGTCACTTGCATGGACAGAGACCTTTCCACAGAAAATGTTCCTGGGTGAAAAAAACCCCCACCAATTCAGTAAAAAACTCCAGGTCCCTTCTTGATATCCTTTGTATGATGAAAGGAGCATTTTGCTCAGTTGAATATTACCTCCTTCTGAGGATCTGGTCTGTGGTGGTGTCTGGGTGCAGAGTGACCTGAGGTTTCCAACCGGCAGAACAAAGGCAGGGGATCATGTTTGCAGGCTGTTTGTTCAGCGTCCCGGTAACAGGACATTGGGCACCTGGAAACTTTGGCACGCAAAAATTGTGTTTCATTTTCATTTTTCTTTTCTTCTGAATCCTAAAGCGACTGAGGGGGAAAAAAAAAGTTTTAATCTTTTTTTTTTTCTTTTTAACAAAAAAGCAAATTGTGCGAGGTGGGAAAGAAGCTGTCCCAAGGCCAAATTATCACCTGCTCACTTAAAACCCCCTTGAATATTGGCTCAGAGGAGATAAGTGAAAGCAGAATGTGGCCCTAGATACTGAAGGAGCACATGAAGACGGTTTGGAAAATCCTGTGTGCCAGGGACAGAGTGGCATGGGAACAGCTGTCCAGTATCTCGGCCACCACAAGAACTAGTGGCTAGCAAATGAAGTTAATGGGATATGGGCTCCAAGCAAACCCATGGAGGTGGGTTCTCAATGGGTAGCTGAGATGTAAACTTCTTGCTGAAGCTTATTGTGGATACGAGAGGATTCAAGAGGTAAATGGGCAAATGGAAGAGAGATCTGCTGGGATTTACTAAGCAGACAAATCCCATCAGGCTCAAGACATCCCTTGAGGGGAATATAAAGGAGGCAGGGAGAGTTTTGGGGAAAAGTATCGTATGTGTTTGATCCATCCTTGAGTGCCCACTCATGGCCACTGGTTTTATCTATATTTTTCATCTTGTTAACTTGAAACAACAGGAAGCAGAATGAGCTTAGCCACCAAAGCCACTGCACCTCGTGGCATGTGATTGGAGTTGGGAACAGCATCCTTGGTCACACGCAGCAGGAATGTGTTCTCCACATGTCTCTATCTACATAGTCTCAGGTTTTGAGATGCCCTGAATGCTACCAGAGAGCACCTTATGAGTATGCTCAGCTTTGTCTTCCATTTTCTTTTCCAAGTCCCTTCCCACCTTTATCTGTACCCACCAAAGCAGCTTCCCAGGCTGCGTAGACCCTGGGCCAGAGCAGTGCGGCTGTTTTTATGCTCTTAATGTGTCCCAGCAACACCGGGCAGCCAGCCTAGCATTTTGACTGAGATTTTGATGGCTTGCTATTACCAGTTCCCTTCTTCCGTTTCTCTTCCAGCAACGCTGGGTAATTTTACCAGTTTTTGTTAAAGTCTTGTTTTGCCCTTCCTTTGGGGATTAGGACAAGGGACCTGTGTCCACAAAAGTGATTTGGGTGCCAGATCCCTGCCAGTGCCTGTCACCAGCTGTAGTGTGCTGCTACCTTTCTCCTTCCCCACCTCAGAGCCAGGCAAACACATTCTGTCCTTTTGGGATTATATCCTTGAGATCTGAATGTCACAGCAGGCTGCATGGTTTAACACAGGAAACATTTGTGCCTGCTATTTAAGAGAAATAAGTTGCTCATGTTTCCCTGGGAACCAGCCTGTCAATCGAGCTTGCTTGACTCCTCTGTCATTAAAATAAAATGTGAAAGAGTAAATTGATATGTTGCAAGTTGTGGAAGGGTAAAATGCTACCTGCATGTATTTTGTATCCAAAATACGTACCCTTATGTAAAGAAGGAGCTAAATTTGAGTGCTTTTTCAGGTTATGTAGATGGAACGTTATTCTTCTGGATTACTTTTGTTAGCAGTGCTGTATCTTCATGCACAGAACTTGGAGGCTGTCTGTAAAAAAACCCCTGTGGCTCAGCAGTTGTCATATTATGTCTGTGTGCAGGTTATACATAATACTTGCTCCCTGGGCCCCTTGGCACTAGTTGCCTCTGCGGCTTGTGTGTGTACCGAGGCTGTGTTCTCTATTATACACCTTAGCCTATTTCTTCAGAGCTTTTCTCTTCGCCCCAGGAGTGCCTTTGCTTCTCATATTGTGCAGGTTATATGAGGGCTTATCTTCAAGACCTGCGACTTTTAAAGACTGCAGGTTATCTGTGGGGCAAGCTATTTTTAGGAAACACAGTACCAGGATGGCTCATAGCACTTGGCAGCATACACGTGCAGAACACAAAGGCAGCCTCTGTACTGGGCAGCTTGTGAACTCGGCATCATCAGGAGCTGAGAGACAGGCACGGACAGACAGCAAGGCACAGCAAAACAACAGGGCTGTTTTGGTCAGCGAGAACGGCTGCAGTCTGCGAGCAGGCATCTGTGGGCATCGTAGCGCCCAGAGCAAAGGCAGGGGAAGGGAGGCAGGGGCTGCTGAGACCGGGATGGAAACGGTCCGGAGGGCAGGAGGACTCTCACGATCATTCACTGGCCTTTGCAGGTCTCAGCCCTTGGCCCTTAAGGGGGAATATCCAAACCAGCAAGATATTGGCTGGAAGTACTGCTGTCACCTGGCCAGTGCCAGAGATAGAAAACGAGACTCGTAGGACTAGTTCTCACTGCAGTTGCCATTGCTTGCGCTTTCCTCTGTTACCTGCTGTGAGATAAGGCAGGTGCTGCGCTGCTATCATTGGCAAAGCCTCCTCCCAGATTTCCACATTCAACCCTGTTCCTTTGTACCTGCCAAATTTTCATTTCCTGGATTCTTTGTGTTCAGAATAGTTTAAGTGATTGTGGTTTCATGCAACCTATGCTGAATTGGCCACAAAGCGGAGTAAAGGTCCATAACTGCTTTCATAAGAAGGCACACTAGGTGAGCTAGGACTTTCCTGGGCATAACTTAAGAAAGATATGCTAGTGGTGTACAAAATAGCAAAAGACTCGCAGAGAAGTCAGCTGTTTGCTGTCTCTTCCACTATAAGAACATGGGGGCATCAAATGAAGATAGCAAGCTCCGAGCAAATCAAAGGATGTGTCATTGATATGGTTTCTCGGTGGAACTCCTTGCTGCAATGTGTTGGGGTCATCAGTATTTACTTGGGGAGAGCAGACAAGCTCAGGAAAACAAAATCCAAAGATTACTAAATACAGAGAAACCATGTCTATCTCACGAAGTCCCTGAGCAGAAAGTAACTGGGAGCTGATAGGGGTGACTCTTCTTCTTCCACTTGTGGAGGCAGCACCCTGGTCTGGACAGACATTTGTTCTCACCCGGGACAGTTGTTCAGCTGAAGGTCCAGGAAGGATTTGTCTCCCGTGCACTTTCTCTTTCCAGTACGGACAGACAACAGCCTTGCCTGTACTGACTCAGGTTGTTGCCACCATATATCCCAGACAATCTTGCAGCACTTACACAGTCCAGGTAAGGCATAGCAGTTGTCCAAGCTCCTTCCCGAATGAGCCAGACGTTGTATACAACGAGGCACTGGGAGATATCCCAGCTGTAGGACGGCACAGCCCCCGGCCAGCACGCAGATGTGTGTTTGTGCGAGGCTGCGTGTGTGTCTATGAGAGTCCCATCTTTTAACCTGCTTTCTGCCTGTGCTCCAGGGAAAGTATTCCCAATTTTCCTAATCCAAGTGAAGCCAAAGGGGTACTTTAGATATGAGAACTCGCAGAAGTGGAATCATGAAGGATTTTTAAATTTAGCAGAGAGAAGGTTGTAGTAAGAATAAGTATTTGGGACTTGAAGCTTGATGGATACAAGCTAGAAATAGTGACACATTTCAAGCATTCAGGGTGCATGCTCGCTACAACAATTTATCGAGGATTGCAATGGATCTTCCACACTGAGATTTTTTTTTTTCTGTTGTTGAGATTGGATACTTTTCTCAGCAGCTGTATCCTTCCAGGAATGCATGTAGAAAAGTGATAAAGCCTGTCGCTCTCAGGATATTAGAAGAAACTATTGTTTGAGCTGTATCATTCTGGAAATCACCTTCCTAGAAGGGAATAAGGAAGAAAAAAACCTGCGATGGGAATTTCAGGAGTTCTCCTCCTCACCTGGGCTTGTTTTGTTTCTAACCATAAAGGTGAAATGGATGGTCGTCCTGTGTCTAGATTATCATCACAGGGAAATATTTATGATAGCTTGTCAAATGATGACTGAATAGCAAATGTCATTATTACTCATTCCCATGAATTACTGCAGCTATGCTGGAATGGCTGGAAGGTGACAAGGCTTTTTAGCAAAGGGCAGACACTCTGAAGTGACTTTTGAAACTGCCTGTAGCCTGAATATACTTTCAAAGGGAGGCTGCTGGGCTTTCAGATTCCCTTTGTAGTCTTGGTAAAACCTTTTATTGACTTATTGTCAGGGGATTGTGAGGAAAAGGGGAAAAACATTCACAAGAAGCGATACTGTTTGATCTTTGCCCTTCCCCGTTGTGTTTATGATCAGTAGTCTTGCTTCAGATAAAACTTCTAGTGGGACTTTGTATTTATGTCAGAATGTTTCTCTCTCCTGCACCGGACGTGGTTTTGCTTTTTCTCCTGGGAATGTATGTTTTTGTTTCACTATTCAAGTATTCCTCAAGCGGGTGAATGAATCATGGAAATTCGGTATTACGTATGGATGGAAAGATAATGAAGCATTACATCTGAGCCTTCACAGTAAGTTTGCTTTGTCTACTTTGCAGGTAAAACGGATTAGTCTCTCTCTAGTAAACAAACAGTGTAGAGGATGGAAAAGTCAGCTGGGCTGTCTGGAGTTGTTGTAATGTAATTATTTAACACAGGTATTTCCAAACTGTACTTAGTGTACTGCATGGGGGAACACAAGCAGCTCTGCAGTTGCACATCGCTGAGCCCAGAGCAGGAGCCAAAATCAGCGCCCAGGAGTCCTAATTACAACGATTCCTGGGTTAGAAAATTGGAAAACTCCTGTTCTAACCTACATATTTTGTGTTTGCTTTTGAGTTATATTTTAACTTGACAAGGGTCCTGCTAGATGTCAGCGTGCAAGTGGATCCCCCAAAGATTTGAGCATGTTCCAAATTTCTGACATGCAATGAGGCCTTTAGACTGCAGACGTGCTCTTAAAGCCAACTCCGAATCTTAGCAAGAGTGGGCAATTTGTAAAGCATAGCACACCCTGTGGCTTGTATCAGGAGGCTTTGCATTGAAAGATTGCTGACTTCAAGTGGATAACGGCACTTTTACCAACATTTTTAAATCCAAGGATGAAAACCGCTGCGTGAGAACGGTAAGAGGCAAAGCCTTTTTATGCTGAATATCAGGAATGTGGTGTTTTGGAGCATGGAGGGGTACTGAATGCTGCCTACTTTTCATTTCCACTCCTGCTCTCTTTTCCAGGCAGCTGGATCTTTATTTTTCTAAAAAAAGCTTCATGCCAGGCTTGATCCTCATCTCATCTGACAGTTCTAGGAATGGGGTATTATGTTGGTCAATAAAGGACAATTGCTTAATGGCTTTAAATCATTATTTTGCTTGGCAGAAAAAAAAAAAAAGGATCAATCCATCCCATAGGTCCCCTTGACAAGACTTCAAACACCCCCAAAGCCAGAAGTACAGCTTAATATGGTGTCCAGGTATCCTTCTACCCTCCTTGTGCCCACCATGAGCTCTCCAGACTAGTTTGCTAGCCTCCCTTCCCCATTTGAATGTGTGTGTGTTGAAGGACATGAGACCTGAGCTATTTCTGTCCAGCCCTGGGAGATCTTGCTGTAGTGCAAAAAACCCCAACAATCCTCCCAGAAAGAGACCTTCCAGGCAATACTACCATTTTCTTTCTTCATGCTGATTATGTCTCTGGTTTGCAGCTCTTGGCAGTCTTCTCAGGTGTGTTGCACAGGGAGGTCTTTCTTCCTAGCTTGTGGGTTACACTCTCTGGACTTTTATCATTCACTTTGCATTTCATTCATAAACCTGTGGTTCATGGGTTCTTCCCAGGAAGGATGCTCTATTTACCTTGAAGGCCAGCTGCTCACAGACCACAAGCTAAGAAAACAAATGTCAGAGGCACAAAAAGTGCTTATTTTAGGATTTCATCAAATTTCTTTGGAACTACTGTCTGAGTATGGCACCAGCGTCAGCCATATCTGTCAATTCCTCCTTCTTAATGCATCAAGCACTGTATTAAACATGTGCTTGCAATGCATTTTAGCTTTATTTTCCCACAGGTAATTGCATTTCTATGTACCCTCAAAATGTCTTGCAAGCATGCCTAGGGCTTTTGAGCTGACTGGGCTTTGTTGCCAAATTTAAACTGGAGAAAGAGGGTAGAGCCCAGGGGACCCCAGCTACTCAGAGCTTTCTAGATTTAGTTCAAATCCTTCAAATTGCAGCCAAGCGAGCTGAGAGCTAGTGCAGTCCTGCAGAATGGTTGTTTATTTGCTATGGAGGAAATAGAAGTGCCATTCAGTAGGAATTGGCTTACCAGCTTTCCCAGCTGCTGGATGACTAGCATCTCTCATGGGTCAGCTTCTCTGTGGGAACAGGGAGCACCAGCCTGTTCTTCACCGTGGCTCCTCCTTGGCTATGAACAGATGCAGCCTCGATTAGAGGCAGCCCCGGGGGCAGGTATTGCTCTGTGAGATGCTGAGGACCACAGGGAGGAAATCCCGGCTTCCCCTCCGTCCCCTCCAGATAGGTAGCTCCATGTGGGACCATCAAACTGACCCTATTTCCTCATCATCTTGGACTCTGTCTGGTCTGGTGGGAAAGGCTGCTCTTCCCAGCCAACATAACCAACCTCGTTGCCAATTCCTTTTTCCAGATATAGCTGGTTAACACAGGGATATGGCTCATTTCCCTGAAGTCCTTTAATTCGCAAAGCTCTGCTTCCATCTGTAGGCTCGGTGGAGACCCTATGCTGAGGCTGCATGACATGGGTGAAAGGCCAGAGCTGCTGCTGCTTCTTCGTTAGCACCCCAGTATGCCCAGCCTGGCCCAGCAGCGCTGGCTGGTTCCTGCGGTGTGCTGGAGGGGGACAGCCATCCTTATGGGTTGTAGGCTCAGAAACCACGTTTCAAACACAGCGTGCGGCCGTGAGATGCCCGTTGTCCTACATGGATTGTCAAATACTCCTGTGGCTTCAGCATCTGGGTCCTTCGAGGTGCTTTGCCAGTATCGATTCCGTCGGTGACAGCGGCAGTAACGGGCAGTCAGAAGAGTGGAAGGTCTGAAAGAAAATGGCCTACAAACACTGTATATACGAAATGGAAAAGTTTGCAGAGTTGTTACTTAATATCTGGTCAAAGCTGGGAAACCCAAACCCTGTATTATTCTTGCTGTTTTCCCCAGATGTTTCGGCTGGCTAAGCAACCTCACCCCAGTCGTGCAGGTGCGAACCTCCGGCAGGCAGCTGAGCGTGTTTTATAAAACCTGAAACCGCTCGAAGGCAATTTGCAGACACGGCTATTTTCATCCAAGGCGCAGTCTTTTCTCCAGACTTTTTCCTCCAGACATCCAAAAGCCGTTTCAGCCAGCGTCTGTCTAAATGGGCAGGCTGGGGGATATCGGAGCGTTTCGGCTCTGCTGGTGGATCCTCATCCCGCGCGTCACACAGTGCTCGTTCCTGGTTGCAAACTTTTTTTTTTTTTTTTTGGAAAGAGACTGTCCTTTAATAAAACGCGCTGTTTACGGGGCTGCTGCTTGGAGGCGAGGCTGTTACGCCGCAGCCGCATGAGAGCCATCGAATTCAGAAGCAGGAGAGCCCTGTCCCCTCCGCTTTAGGGCTCCGAACGCCGTTTCCCAGCTTGTTAGACCGTAATGGGATTTTTTTTTTTTTTTTCTTTCCCCTGCCTTCGGGAGGGGTCTGTGCCCAGAGGTATTTAAGAGTATATATCCCATACCAGCTGAGGTGGTTTATGTCTGAGGGGCACTGCGGGCTTAACGCTGGGATCCCCAGTGCCATCCCTCACCAGCCCTGTCCCAAAGGAGGAGAGGAGGATTGATTAACCCCGGGTGTTTTTTTTTTTTGTTTTGTTTTATTTTGGCCGTTTCGGTGGGTTGGGTTTGAGGTTTTCCTTCTCCCGGGCAGGCTGCCGGCGGGGGAGAGCCACCCAGCCGCCTCACAGGCCGCGCCGGGCCGGTGCTTTGCCGGGGGAGAAGCGGGCGGAGAAGAGGAGGAGGAGGAGGAGGAGGAGGAGGAGGAGGCGGGGGGATCCTTAAGGCGGAGCCGGGGCGGACCGAAGGGGAGGCGGCTGGAAAACAGGCCGGCGCTGGTTCTCGCCTCGCAGTGCCCAGTCAGCCGCCGGGAGCCGCGCCGGGAGCCGCTCAGAAGCGGGGAGGGGAGCGAGGCGCTGAGGCGAGCCCGGGCGGGCGGCGAGACCCCGTCCCCTCCGGCCACCGCAAGAGAGAGGTACGAGGCGGGTGAGGAGGAGGAGGAGGCGGAGGCGGCCGCCCCCTTCCCGCCTGCCGGGGGTCCGTCCCCGTCCCCCTCCTCAGAGAGCATGGCGGGCGAGGGCTCCCCTCAGCTCCCCTCAGCTCCCCTCAGGGAGGCACCTGCCGCGCTCCCGCCTCTCCCTCGGCCGACCTGCGGCTGTCAGCGCCGCCGGCGTCGAGGGGCTGGCGGGAAGGCCAGCGCCCACCTCAGCGGTGGTGACCAGCCCGGTTCTCCCCTCCTTCATTAAGATGGCCAAGGAGGTTTCCCAGCCGGCGGTGGGGAGAGGGTGGCCGCCGTGGGGCAGAGCTGGGGCGGGGGGGGGTGTCTTTGCCTGAGGGGTCTGCCCCGCCGCCCCATCCCACACGGCCAACTCCACAAAATCTCCTCGTAAAGGTGCTCGCCCTCGTTCCTCAGCCCCGAGGAACCCGGGTGGGTGCCCTGCCGAGCCCAGGTGGAGAGCAGGAGGCTGCGGGCGCCGCTTTTATCCCTACCTGCCTTCCTGGGGAGGGGGAAAGGACCACCGAGGGCAGGGCACCCGCCGGTGTCTGCGGTCGTGTTGGGGGTTTTGGGGTGTTGTGTTGGTTTGTTTAGGTTTCTTGTTGTTTTGTTTTTTTTTTTTTCCTTTATTTCCTCCATGTGTTTATGTCAGCGGATCGCCCGCACGCGATGTGCGTCTGCGTGCGTCTCCGCTTTCTCTGCCTCGGCGTTTCAGGCGATGACATGAAGAGTAAAGGTTAAGTAGGAAAGTCACCATAATCTGATGTGTGAGGCGGGATGTAAATTACGAGCTGTGAAAGCTTGCAGTTCATTTGTGTTTTGGTGTTTCTTGTTTATACAAAGCTGTTACAATACTGGGGGCTTGGCAGTTCATACCGATCTTGTGTTTTCAGTCAAATCCATTGACTTCTGCAGAATTGCTCCGTCTTTTAAATCGCTGCGGCGGATGAGGGATTAGTCTCGGACGCACAGTAGCGAAATGCACAAAGCCAATTGTCAGTTACCAAACCCGGCCTCAAAACAAAGCTTTTTAGCAATTTACATCCTCAGCCCCAGAAATACAGCCGCTCAGCTGGATCCTTGCTCTCTGATCACCCCTAAAAAATCCTTTGCGTGGCGTATAGGCATGCTGTCTCAAATCCAGTGCTGGGACCAGCTGTAATTGCCCTGATATATTAGATGTAAACACAAGCTTTATGTAAAGTGAAACCGTATGTATCGGCTAATGCACGTCCACTCTGTGATCCTGCACAAATATTGTCGAGCCCAGAGCTCTGTCCTTAGCTCACCCTGTTGATCTACTTTTCCCTTAGCCTGTACGACACAGTCCTGTTCCCGGAGTTACCGGACGGGTTTAGTGGAGGAGGAGAAATCAGCCTAGGACCATTTCTGTGTGTTGTGCAAGAATGCTGTGTGTTTTCAGTCTTTTACAAATGTTTTATTGACTTAGTGATAACACTTTGCTCTTCTAGGTCCTTTTCCCTTTCCAGATTGCTAGCCCAGCGCTTACTAATCTTTTATGGCACTGCTGTGGAACAGATGTACGGTGTTTTTCAGTGAGTCGCAAGGTCCGTAGTTTCAGCTGGCTTTGCCTCTAAAAAGACAATACTGCCTTTCCCTTGTACCCCCATTGTGGAGTGGGTAGCTGGACTGGGAAACAGATTTGGATGACTACCGAGCCGGCAAAAAAACGATGGTCTTGGGTCTGACTCAGTGCCTGGATCTGAATCATCACATAGCTGCTCAAATGTTTACCTGGGCATCTTTGGGTTTAGAGGAGCATCTAGCTGTTACTTTGGCCAAACTATATGTGGAAATAGGTGTAGAGGTCTGGGTCTTTTAAGTCCTGAAAATACTGGCTGATTTTGGGTACCGTGGTCGTTTATCATTCTCAATCCTTTGGCTCGGTGGAGCAGCTGCTCTTGAGCTGTACTGCTTTGTGCCATGCTTTCTTGAAATGGCAGAGTGTGTGGCTGGAACGCCACGAACACACCACACGTGTCCTGGGAGCCTCTGTCCTCATCTCTGCTGTTGCTGAAAGCGCTGCTGGATAGCCCTCTCTGGTTTTCACTTGAAGGGCTTTCTCTCTGTTGTGTCTCTCGCACTAAAATGTGCCCTGACTTGCTGTCACAAGTTAACTGTGGTGCCTCTGAAACACAGTCTTCTCCTGGAGTGAGGGAATCTCAGTTGACTTGGTGGGGATGGAGTGGTTGAGGTAGAGTTTGGAAAGCTCTGTGAAACTGCTAATGTTCCTCACAAGCAGAAGGATACCTATGGTTTATGGGCTCCCTACAGTACCCTTTGGTCAAAAGGTGTGATGGTGCTCTTTTACTGGTCTCCACCTTTGTCAAGTAGTATGATTTGGGCTTTTCACAATCCTCCATCCGCAAAAGTTAGCGGGACTCCTGCCCATCTCTGCCTCAAGCTTGGAGGGGTATTCCTGCATGTAGTGTATTCCTTCTGCCTGCTACAGAAGTATAGCTGCCTGTCCTCTCAACCCCAGTTGTATTGCTTCATGGTTTCTGTGACTGTAATCCCACAGAAAAGTAATCCCTTTTAATGAAATCTAAGGTTCTCCAACTAATTTCCTGCTGGCCCAAATGAGGGTCTAAGGAGAATGCTGATGCTGACTTCTGAAGTATGTGGATTTACTTACTTTGTATGGTTGAGTTATATAAAAGAGAAATAGAAATTATTTTCTCTATGCCCTTGACAAATACTAAAACACAGCCTGTTTTATTTCACAAATCTAACTGCTGTCTCCTTCTCTCAGTAACCGTAATTAACAGACCAGAAAATGGAAAAATGTAGAAATATCTTTTCCCAGTGGCCACAAACATTAGTCCTCTCCAGAAGTTAATGAAGTCAAGTCTAAGGAAATTAAATAACTGATTTTTTTAGCTCTGTTGGTGAGCTAAAACACTGTGTCAGAGTGGTAAATCATAAATTAGAGAGGTATAAAGATTACCTCTTGGAAACGAAGTTGGTGAAGAATGGATTTGAACTCTTCCTTCTCAAGAGAGCATCTAAACCATCTGACTTCAGGATCTGTCCTGCTCTGCTTGGATGCAAAAATTAATCTGTAGCACAGCAGTAATGTGGGATAGGGATACTAACTCACCATGGCTGGTGAGCAAGGTGCTCTCTTCTGGCTGGTAGGAGCTGGGGCTCCAATCCTCTTGCACACCAAGTGTGCTAGCAGGTCTGTGACACTGTAAAAAAAAAATGAATGCAACTGATCCCTTGTATGATGGACTCCTTAGAAGTGAATAGTTTAACAAATGACATCACAAAACGTTGTGGTGTTTCCAGACCACGTTATCATCCTTGTTGTGTTCCTGGTGAAGGAACATGAAAATTTTCAGCCACCTTGATGGTATGTCCTATTTTCATAAGCTCTTGTGGATGTGTTGGCTTTGATGTGTCCAGGTGTTCCAAGCTCACATAGGGGACACGTGGGTGTATGCACACTAATATCACTTGAGTTTATAGTAGTCACCATGGAAATTGGTTACAAATCCTTGCTTTTTTTAAAAATCTGATCTTTCTGTGGTTTCTTTTTATTTTAAGAAAAAACTCCAGCAATACTGTGGGTGGGAATATGAACTACTTGGCAAATAAAACTTCGTGGCAACTCCCGTTAGCACCATGTGCATTGTGGCACCTGAAGAGCGTGTTGATGTGGTGCAGCTGTTTCATGTGATGTGTGGCTCTACCCTGGAGAGTGGCTTTGTAAGAACTCAAGTTTGAGGTCCCATGTTTGTGTCTGTGTAGAGTTGTGAACATATTTTGGGGAGCCTGTGGGGTTCAACTCCTCCCTGTACCTTCTGAGAGTCCACTGCAACCTGTAATAAAGCCTCTTGAGGTTAAACTTGACACAAGCAACTGTCTCTTCTTAAGTAGGATATCATCAGTTGGTGTTGTACCGGTATTACTCTTCAGTTGTCCAGGGTGTATGCTCTTTGTGGAGTTCATGGCAGTGTCCTTTACCTTCACCTGACAAGAGTGTGTCCATCACATCACCAAAATATACAGCATGTTCCTTATTCGTTGTATGGGAAGAAAAGGCTGTGAGTACTGGAGCCAGCACCCTTGAGGGACCCTGGGGTAAGGATTGGACTGCAGGCTGGAGGAAGGTTGCAGGCGGTGGGGATTCAACCAGCAGCCATACTCTGCCCACCCCAGCTGTGGATAACACAGCATGTGGGTTTTTATAACAAGCTGTTTGCAGGCTCAGCCTGACAGCAGCATGACACAGACCTTTGCTTTGTGAGGTGCACTGTATATATTGGTGACCTTTTTATCTGGAGATCTTTAAATGCAGTAGAGTGGTGTTGCTTTGGTTAATTTTAATCATGCCCTTGGTTTTAAGTTTTTTTTTTTTTTTTTTTTTTCTTATGGCAACTGGAGTTTTTGTTTTGTGACATTTTGGGGCCAGAGACATGAGGTTGTAAGGATGGATGTAGCAGGGAGTTTTTTGGCACCAAGGAAGGCCTGGATTGCTCTGAAGGTAGTGTGAGATAAGCTCATCAGCAGGAATGTAATGCAAGAGGGGGTCAAAAAGCCCCTCCCTGCTGTTCATGTTGGAGTTTGATCCCTGAGCTATTTCAGGGTAGTTCTCTGCTACCAGGCCATCCTTTAAGTCTCGGTAAAACAAGACGGCTATTGTTAGTGCTCTCAGATAACTTAAAATGATGGTGGCTGGGAGACTGCTGGGTCTGAGGGAAACAGATTTTGTAGCCCCGGAGTAGTGATTTACACAGGGCTTTGGTTGTCACATATTCCTTCTTTGGAGCCGTTATCCACATCATCCTCTGAGACCACGTTTATCTCTCTTCTGAGAGTAGGAGGATGGAGGGAGAGAGCTGGAGGCCACAGAGCAGATCAGTGGCAGAATGGAGGTCACAGTGAGCGAGGCAGATTCTCAGCTGTGGGGAACCCAGCGAGCTGATCCGACATAAATAAAGAAAATTTCAGCTTGTGAGAAATGTTCAGTTTTGGTCACTTGCATTTCTTTTATCCAATAGGTCTTTAAAGGTCTGCAAACTTTGTATAATGGCTTGAAAATGTCATTAAAATCAATTTTTTCTTTTTTCTTTTTTTTAACCTACTGAGTTCAAAGAAAGGAACTACCTTTTAAGAAATAAGGAAATATTTTTTTTTTTGCTGGCTGTTGAAGTAGCGAACTAAATGAATGTAGATAACTTCTGAAGAATGGATGGTTAGTTATTCATTTCTTCATTATTCATTATTCTGCATAATGCCATATTTTTCTTAAGTGTGTCCTCTAGATTTAGCTGAGTGGCATTTAACAGTGTAGGTTGCTGGCATGTTTAGAATGACTGAAATATTGGACAGGATATGGTGATGTTTGCACACTTTGAGGGGGGGGGGGGGGGAAGGGCATTTTTGTTGGGTTTTTTTTTTTGGGAAGATATTTACCATTTTC